>NC_040894.2:1442921-1497921 GCF_900634795.4 Betta splendens | reverse complement strand
GAAGTACGGGGAGTGTCTGTGCCTCCCCCTGCTGGACTACATCGGGTTCGGCGGCTGCATCCCGGCGGTCACCATGTCCATGAGGGCGTCCATGAGGCAGCGATACGGCATCCAGGCAAGGAGGCGACTTCAGTACAAACCCATAGAAGGGCATCAGATATGGAAGCGAGCCACTGATACTCCAAATAAAGCGTTTTCCTAGTTTAGTTACTAAGGATTCAAACAAGGAAAGTTTTCTCATTAAACTTATCAGTCATTTTCTGGAAAAAATTGAACCTTAAAAACCTAATAGCTTCAAAGAACCCGGATGAAAACATGGTGTTGCTGCAGCAGGTCCTGGTGTTTCCCTCGGCCGATGTCGCGCCTCGATCCGAGTTTGCTCCTCTCAAACAAACACGGGAGGAACTGACGTTCCCATTCAAATAAGAGCCTCAGTGCGTTTCATGCTTTGTCCCGTGAACTGTGGCTCAATCGCAGCCGCAGAGACCGCAGCCTGATGAACTCTCGCCATCAGAGGAAGGTCTTTGTGCTGAGCTTCAGCCTCGTCATAATGTACAGGGACGTCGTGACCACACTGTAAGATCAGAAGAAGCCGGATGGGAAACGCTGACGCTGACGCTGTCGCTGGTTGGAAAAACCTCAGCAGCCACAGCTCTTGTGGTTCTCGTGTGAGCGGGTTCGTACGTATCGGGCTCAGCTCTGGTTTGAACCAGCTGTAGACAACAGTAACTATGGCCTGAGGCGACGAGTCCCATAACGGCTCCCACAGAGGAACCGGAACCCAGTCATGCATCAGTCAGCGGCAGAAGCCAATAGTGTTTGGTGTAATTCAAATACAATTAGTTTGAAATGACATTTAAAATGAAAATACTGTTGAGTCTTGTCACATGTTCGTCTCTCCCTCAGCTTCGTGTCTGATGTGTTAATATTCCTGTGTTTCCCCTCCTTCGTCCACAGGGAACCATGTGTAAGGACTGTGCTTTCTCCACCTTCTGCGTACCATGCGTCTGGTGTCAGATGTCCAGAGAAATGAAGGCGAGGAACATCCAGATCGTGATGGTCGGCGCCAAACACACGAACCCTCCAGCCGCTCACTACAGTAAACGCTGAGCTGCTGAGCCACTGTACAAAGACATGTGACGGAGGACGAGCCTCAGCCAGTAGCCAATAAACAGACGTTATAGAAACGCAACATCTTTGTTTTCCTTTTATCCTGATGCTGTTAAACATTTGAATTCAGTGTAAAGCAACATTTGCTGAAGCTATACAATCTTCAAATCTTCCTTTCTTACAGTAAATGAAGGCGTGGCGTTCAGCAGGGTTCACTTCTTAGACCTCCTTTTCTTCACCAACAGGTTAAATCTAATGCGAGACCATCTGCTTGTCTCGCTTCTCTGCTCCTCTGTTCAGGACGTTCTACTGGTCACCAGTTTACCGATGACCTTTGACCTGTGGTCCTGTTAAACCACGCTGAGCTTCTCTTTACTGTCTCATTAACCTTTATCTCTATCACACAACCTAAAAACCAATCGGGGGTTCATCCGACCAATCAAGGTCAAAGGTCAACAACTAGCTTCTAACCGGCGACTGTTGCTGTGGGTTTAGTGCTGTTTCTCTCAGTGAAATCTTGAAATCTCCGTCTGGAAGGAATGAAGGTTTATTCCATCTCACCCCTAACTTTACGCTCTGCTGGTTTGAAAAGCGCGACGCCGGCAGAGCGGGTCACAGGACGGACTGGTTGGTGCGGTTTTTTCTCAGGTGTGTTGACGGCATCGTTGTAAAGACTGACAAACGACTTTGAGTCAGTGGAGAACTGGCTGTTACAGGAGGAGGTTCTGAGCCGTCGCCACAAAGGTAGGTTCTAAATGAAATACATGTGCACAGCGATAAGTAGAACAAAGATGCTTGGAACAAACCGTCATCAGTTTGTGAACTACAGCTTTAGAGTCTCATTTTAACATAAACCTAATTACTGAAGCAACTAGGAACTTTTGGATGGTTGTGAAATAGTTTAGTAGGAAGTCGCTCGAAGCCTCTCAAAGAAGGACCGAAGGCTCCTGGTTTGTCAGTCAGCGGTTCCTTCTACCTGGACTCTACCTGGAGGAGCCTCCAGCAGCCACGTCTTATCTGCTGCCATCAAGAGTCTGAAGGCGGCCTCACTTATCTGAGAAAGTCCTGTTACGTAACTGGGCCTCCGATCAGGGGCATCAGGACAGAGAAAAGATCATCTGTTGTGAGAAAGGTCGCCTTCAGTTGAGACACGTATTTAGTCATTTGTTGTTGGCAGAGTTTCAATGAAAACCAGTTGGACACAAAAACTTGACTTGAAGGAAGAAATCTCAGAAGGAAAACAAGCGTCTTGTTTACCTCTGGTTTTGTTTCCTCTAAATCTTGTGTTTTCACGTTTCACGGGCGTTTAATCCTCCGGGTTCATCCCTCAGACGCCACCATGTCACACAACACCATGGTGGTCACGCAGCCTCAGCCGGTGATGGTGGCGCAGGGTTCCAGACGTGGGGATCTGAGATCTGTGACTGCTGTGACGACGTCCCTGAGTGTGAGTGTCTCCGGTTCTCACACGAAGCTCATCCAAAGTCCTCAGAGCTGCTGGAATCAGCTCAGAGTGAATGTTCTGCTTCTGATCCATTCATTCTGATATAAATAGATAGATAATAATAGATAATAGAATAAAGACACATTGTTTTTGTGATACAGAAAGGAGAACCTGATAGAATAGAGGAACAAACGGTTCCTGTCCTCCCGGTGTCGTCCTTCCTGCAGGCGGTGTCTTTTCTCGGAAGCTCTGTCTTATTCTGTTTTTTTTCCGCTTTTAAAGGCTGCTTCGCTTTCTGGTGCTTCCCCTGCTTCGCCTGCATCACCTCCAAGAAGTACGGGGAGTGTCTGTGCCTGCCGCTGCTGGAGTACTTCAGCGGCTGCATCCCGGCCATCACCATGTCCATGAGGGCGTCCATGCGCCCAGCGCTACGGCATCCAGGCAAGGCCTCCATCCACCAGACGAGGCTCCTGCAGCGCTGCTCACAGCTCAACGACACACCGGCGCTTTGTGCTGCTGATGTTCACGGCCGAAAGCTGCTGTCGTAGACGTTTCCTCTGCCAATGACACGTTTACACAGGTAACTGCTGGGTTTGAAGCGTCTGCCTCGCCCGCATGCACATGCACAATCATCACGTTACATAAGTACACAAGACAATGTTTACTCACTGTTACAGTGGTGCCTGTTTACAGTCACCACTAAGTGACTGACAGCAGGTGGACGGGTCTTGAGTCGCATCATGTTTAATGAACCTGCTCCGAACACGATCTCGTCCAGGTTCACTGTGATGTTTAGAAGCGCTTCAGCTCTGAGCCGTCGGGGACTGATGTCTGGTGCTAAGCTACGTTCTACGTTCTCTGCAGGGAACCTTGTGTAACGACTGTGTCTGCGCGTCCTTCTGCACGCCCTGCGTCTGGTGTCAGATGTCCCGAGAGATGAAGAGGAGAGACATCCAGATAGTGATGGTCGGAGCCAAATACAACTGACCAGTGAACTCCCCTCACGCGTCATCGGCAGCTAATGAAACACACCCACACTTTGATCAGAGCAGCAGATGAAATGAATAACAGGATTCATTTCGTAGAGATTACACTGTGTGTATATTTAGCTCTGTGTAATATTAGATGCAGTGACACTTAGTGAAAGATGTCTGTAGCTTTATGTTTCATTAATTTTTTTCAGATATAAAAAAATGAAAATGCACAATACTAAAAAATACTTTTGATTTCACAAATCGTGTCAGTCATTAGAAAATTGAATAAGAAACTTATTAAATAAGTAATAGAATCATTTTTGATTAAAATAAATCTAACAAATGAGATACAGCTGTAAAACCTATTTTCAGGCTGCCGCATATTTCATGTTACCGCCTGGAATACTGATTGAAATCATTGGGAAACGAGCTGCAATGCGTCTCTCATCCAGCAGGCGTCGCTGTGTCTGCTGCAAAGCTTCAGGTTTAATCCATCGCTTGAAGCCTTGAGTGTTTTTAGGTAAAGCTCAATGACGTCATTGACTGATCAAGCTGGACCTTTACTCATTGCATCATAAAATAAATTATAAACATGATATAAAAATTAAACCTAGTCTGAATATTTTTTGTCCGATTGGACATCAGTTGTTTCTAGTGAGACACTGGTGTCTTCAGGGGTTAAAGGTCAATCAGCTATCGAAAGTGGACAATTGTGTTCAGCACAATTTTTTGCAGAAATCATATGTTTAACCATTGGATGGAAACCGTCTCAAACCCAGCGTTTGAGCCCTGCGTGAGCCTGTTTCCGTGTTTTCCTGCCCTCTACTGGACAAACATCATGAGTGACGTCATGCTCTGTGTGGTCAACTACACGCTGGCCCGCAGCCGCTAAATTCACAGGATTATTCGAGCGGCCGAGCCGTGTTTGGTGCTGTTTGGTTTGGATCAATGTCTAAGTGACTATGTCACGTGTTGGTGAATGGCTCCAATAAACCGTGTGATGGGTTCCGGTGCGCTTGCGTTGCAGCAGAGAGGATCTCTCTTGTCTACGGGCAAACTTGGCTCCGGCGTTCACTGTAAATTGCTCAGTGGGTTGTTTTTAATGGGATTATAATGACAGTTATGGTTTGCAAGAATTGATGTTTGTGACTTTTACGAGGTGTGATCGGAGGGGCGGGTCCAGGCGGCTCATAAAGGCCGCAGGAATGTTAATTGGTGGAGGCCACTGCCGCCCTCTTTGTTCTGCTGCCTTGTACCGGGCTTCTGTTGCGCCCGTTAAAGGCCAAAGCGCTGATTTAAAATCTGTGACTTGAACCTCACCCTCCCACACACACACTTACACAACGTATCCCACCTACGCTCCCTCGCTCGTCCCCTCCCTCCCTTTCTTCTCGCTTTTTCCTTCCCTCTCCTGAAGAAAATGACCCCTTGCTTCTCTCATTTCCTCCACGTTGCTTAATCAGGTGGCTGTTCGTTGCCCCCCCCCCCCTCCTCCTCCTCCTCCTCCCCGTCAGGTTTGATCCAGTGTTGGGGGAGTCATTTAGTCTCTTTTTCGTTTCACGAGCTTGTTTTGAGGGAGGTCCACAAAACTCAGAACAACGAGTAGGTAAATGTTGATCGTACAGAGCAACTTCTCAGAAAGTGGCCATTACTTTAATCCAGCGTTCAGAGAAAATGTAAATCCTTTCATTTATTCAGCCTCAACTTTTAGCTTTCTATTGTATTAAAACCTAATTTTTAATCACCTTGCTTTTAACACTAAGGGTTTTCTAGTCTAAATGTTTAAAAACCACACTTATGTCTGCAGACATGTTTTAAAGTAGATTTCATTTGAATGTTAGCACTAAATACAAAGTCCGGAGGTATTGGAATAAACATAAATGTGAGCAGAGGTTTCAAGGATGTTCTGAATCCAGCGTTTCCACCCAGGAGCTGCTCGTTGCCGCCATCATTTCCATGTTGTCAAGGTGCGACGGTGTCAGAACAGCTTCAGAGCCGGGATGTCGATGGCAGGAGTCAATTAAAAGGTCACGGAGCGACGTTAAACCACTGGCTCCGTGTTCTCCTTGTCTGAGGCCACAGCGACTTCCAGCCAAACGCTGCTTGTTGCTCAACAGCAGTGGAACGACGGCAGCTTCTCACTCTTCTCACAACTAAGCTTCAGTCTCTCATCTCTGACAGCTGTTTGGAAACGTACTAATTGAGGACGGTCAGTTATAAATTCATAGAACTGCAGCATTGGGAACCAAAGCGAGACCAGTGTGGAATCAGGGGTCACCAGATGGGTTTGAACCTGGAGGATGTGGAACCTCGTCCCAGTCTGTCCAGAGGTTCCACCCTGACACTGAATCTCCCCATGATTTCCTGGGGAAGTCTTCCTTCTAAAAGACAAGGTCTGAGATGCCGGGGGAGTCGGCTGATAACGGCTCAGGTTAAAATGAGGCGGGGGGGGGGGGGGGGGGGGTCCAACACACGCTATCAGACGCTGGGCCTCTGAGCAAACAAACAGCCCTGACCTCTCAAAACAACTGTGGCAGAGAGCAGCTGATAGGGAGAGACGGATGTGGAGGCAGGGGCTCAACCACGTCCCATCCTGGTCTGAATGTCAGGAGTCTGTGCAGGTGTGCAGCCTTAAACTGTGTTCACTGACTCTGCCTCCAGGGCAAATCCACTTACGTGTCTCTTTCCTTATTGTACATGTCATTTCTGTGACTCAGTCTCAGTCTGGCAGCATCCACGGATTTTCCTATAGACGTTTCTTTGATGCTGTAACCATGACAACAAAGTTCCACCAAGCCTCAAGTCTTTATCTTAAGCTAAACGCTTTATTTCTGTACCAAAACCAACTGGCTGCCTTTTGTAAGGCTACGGCCAGATGGAATTCTACACCCAACCGACCACTAGGAGGCAGTAGAGAAAGAAAACTCCTTTAAAAGAAGAAACCTCCAGCAGGACCTGGAGCAAGAAGGGCGGCATCTGCCTCGACCGGTCGGAGTGAGAGGAGCGACAGCGACAGGGGTGGCAGGTTATAGCACCCGCAACCGCACAGCTAGAACAGGTATGAGGTCCACAGTGTAGAAGGTCCAGCTGCCGACAGGAAACAGAATACTGTAAAAATATTAGGAATTAAATCCAAAGCAGTCACACTGAGAAGATCATCCAACCATCCACTAAACAGCCCAGGTCAACGTGTGTGTGTGTGTGTGTGTGTGGTGTGTGTGTGTGTGTGGGTGTGTGTGTGTGTGTGTGTGTGTGTGTGTGTGTGTGTCACTTGCAGACAAATGAGGAAAGCGAGGGATGGGGGAGAGTTCACTGAGGGGAGGGAGGGTCAACAAATTCTTTGATTAGCGAACCTTGTCATTCAGATAATGGACACGGTCACAAACCCACAACATTCTACTGCTTGGTTTAATTGACCACACAGTATGAAACTAACTGGTCGCCATCGTTACAGGTTTATTAATGTTGTCAAAGTCTCATGTATATTAATTAGCATTGGGCGATTGCAACTTTTCTTTAAAGTTTAAAACAAAATCAACAAAAAGCAATGTAAACTAGTAATAATCTGAGTGAAAATTATCAAATTAATTGCTAGAATATTTAATTATAGAATAAAATACTAATTTAGGAGAAAGAAATGCTACTACCACTAACACAGTAATAATACTGCATCCATAATATACTGTTCAGTAGCAGCCTATATATGATACTAACACTACCATAATAAAATAATATGTTCATGTAGTAAAGTGCAATAGTACAAGGTCAATTATTGCAGTAGTATGTGGTTCACTTCATCTTACTCTGCTGTTTAGAAACAAACTGTGATGCAATTTCAGTATTTACAGTATGTGGTGTAACTGAACCAGCACAGCCTGGGTGGAGTGTATGACGTCACCGACGGTCTAACCCCTCCCCCACTAGGGGGCAGCACCGAGGCTGGAGTCTCCGTTAGTGCTGAAATACGGCCGCTGAAGACATCTCAGAGCACAGAGGTTCAGTGGAAAGGTGCAAAGCTTCTATGAGTCAGAAAAGCTCCGAGGCAGAACTCTATAATTAGTTTAGCATGATTTTATTTTACATACGTCACTTTAAATGTATATGCTTCAAATTTTATATTTACATATACTATATTTTAAATACGTATATGAAATGATATAAATGAATTATGGATTTAATAATAAAAATCAGAAAACCTCCAGGTTCAGGTCACGTCTGTCTTGGATGCATGCGCAGCAACTACCAGGTTTATGTTGAGAAGAAACAATAATTATCTTTGGAAAATGTGAACGATACAACGATAATTCAGTGACTGTAATAGTCACTGGGTGCTGATGAATCTGCTGCCGTGCTGAAGACCGGGACCTTTGACCTCCATCTGGATGGAACGTTCAGGTCTGATTTTACCCTCTGGGCTGCGTCTGAGGCCGTTCCATCTCAGCGACGGCCGAGGATCAGCCTGACGGAACCGCGGCCCCGTGTGCAGGCGTGAAGCTGTGCAGAGCAGCTGGAGCTGCGTCTGAGCGCTGGACGCAGAGGCCTATTTTTGATCAATACTTGAAGCTCAGGATTCAGGAACATCTGTGTTTGTTGTCTCGCTCTGTGCAGAATGTGCCACAAACCTCCACCTCAATTAAATTTAAAACGCAGTAAAACATTCACGCACAGTGTTTGACAATATCGCAAACACAAACCGTGGACTGTACATTCAACAGCTCAGTGTTCAGTCTTAGTCTGTGGCTCTGAAACAAGTGCAAAGCATTTGTTGCTGCAGTTTAATCCAACACACTGAAACTGCCTGATCACAAGGAACGAGACGTCAGCTGTGATGTTACAAAGTCACAGTAATTGTACTTCATATTTATCAGATGCGTCTTCTGAGATTTTCATTCAGTTAGTAAGATGTTTTTATATAGTTTTGCTATAGAGACACTATCAAACAGAAGAAATGTACTAACTTACAGCTAGTAAAAGTATAATAATAATAATAATAATTATTATTATGAATATTATTACTACAGTACAAAGATATTCTGTCCTGCAATTAAAACCTTTTAAAGTACTAATGTAGTTGCTTCAAGAATATTACTATGCAAAAGTATTATTTAGTATTAATGATTGTTGAATGGTCCTATATATTATAACATTATTAGACTATAATTATTGATACAATATTGTAAAATCTACAGCTGATGAAGAAGAAAAATAAATGTTGGGTATTGTTGATAAAGGTCTGTTGATGTCTTGATGTTTCAAGCTGCTTTTATAAATTATTACTTTGAAGAGTTTAATCTTGACCCGAGTGGTTTGAGTCTCAACATAATCCTGAAAACGCTCATTAACGCCGTCAAAGCCTCTTTTTAAACAGACGACTCTGCGCTGGTTTCCAATCCGAGACACGTTGCAGCTCTTCGTTAAAGACACAGTTTGTTGAGGTTTTTCCCTTAATTTGAAATGTTTTCACTTCCTGTAGCCAAGTCCTGCTCGTCTAAAATTACATTTCATCCAAAAACCTACAACATCACGACTCTCACTGCAGCAGGATATTTTTACATATGGCTGTATTTTTTTCAGTGCAGTCCTTCCTGACCCACAACCCCACGACTGCCCTGAATAACCCCACAGCCCCCACCCGCACCTCTACCTCCAGATCCCCAAAGCTAGACTCTTTGTCACCGTGGTGATTGGTAGACTAAACACTGAGCAATATTCACCAGATCCACCGCCCATTGGAGCGTTACAAACATTAGGACGATACAAAAGGCAAGAAATGTGCGACCCGGCCCCACCCGCTCACACGCGCTATTTTAAGCATGCAATTAGGCGCGTGCACACACACACACGCACACACACACACACGCACGCGCGCGCACGCACACACACACACACGCACGCGCGCGCACGCACACACACACACACACACACACACACACACACACACACACACACACACACACACACACACACACACACACCATATATTTTTAACATTCTTGCAGCGGTAAACAAACGGCCTGCACAGATGCATCACCCCCTGCAGACGGACTGGGAATGTTTACATGTCCTGTCGCCCTCTGAGGCCTCATCCAGCGCCGGCCAGGAGAAAAACCCTGCGAGACAATAGTCATCAAGTTAACGACTCCGACTGCTACGACGAGCTGCTCATTAGGAGCCGGCGTCGAAGCCACACACAAGCCATTTAATATAATTACGTGCTCTGTTGTCCAGAGTAGAAATAATGAAGGTCTGAAGCCTGGTGGTTTCTTCCCAGCGAGCGCCGTGACTTCCACTGGGATCCACACCCACAGCTCTGCTTGTTGTGGTCCGGGTGTGGACTTGTTGTCCTGCATGTCAGCGACGTGGCCTTTTAATGGAAGATGAGGCTGCATAAACAGTGAAATCACATTTACAGGCTTCACCAGAGCCGCTGCTGTAAAAACCCGATGAATATTCATTTCTCAGACGGCTTCATTTATTATGCGTCTGTCGGTGTTGACAGTAACAGCGTGTGTCACTGTGACGTTGGTTCGGTTGTTTGAGGTCTTTCCTGGAGTTAATGCTGAAACTGCATCATTATCAGGCTTCATAACTTTAACACTGGTCTTAGTCTGTAACACAGAGCTTAGACACAGGTTTGATGAAAGCTGCTACTGGATCAGTTCATCCCTGTAAACCTGAGCTCATTAGCTGCTTGTCTGCGTTTCTGTCCAGCTTTAGCTTTTAAACGAATCCTAACTTTCCTTTGGTCGCTTTGTTCATTTCTGAGGTATCACTGAACTGCTTCGGTCTCGTAGGAAACAGACGAGCGACCTGTGAGTCCAGTCAGCAGTGGTCATGGTCGGTTCTGGTCAGTATTATAGAACCAACACAAACATCTGGGTTCTCAGCCGTCATCATGCAGCGACAGACGCTCCATGATGACGTTTTCTCTGGGTTTAACTGTGAACGCGCTTCTGCATCTTCTGGTTCTTGTTATCGAGTGGACCATGAAGTCTGTGGATGCAGATCACGAGATGCTTTTTGAGCAGGGAATGTTGGGATGGAGCCGACGTCTGCATCCTCACACCTGGCTCCATCCACCCAGGGGAACATCTGCCAGGCAGACGTGGAGGATGGAGGACGCTACGGGACCGGTCGACGCCGTGGACGCATGGACGCGTCGCTGCCTCCTTCACACGAGCGGAGCGTTTTTACACTTCATTCATCCTGAAGGCGCGTTTTTAAAGCAGCATCTGTGTTTATACTTCACTGTCTTTTTACCTTCATGACGCCATGATCAAGAAAACGTGCTACGTTGGGGAAACCTAGGGGCCCAGTTTATCAGTTTATCTGTCCAGAATGAAGATTTCAGGCTTGAGTTGACCTCGACTGAAGCAACATGAGGACGATTAACGTGAGTGAATGAGAAGCAGCAGCAGACACGTTGGAGTCCCCTCGGCCCCGGACGAACGCCGACCACATTCTGCTGTGTCTCCACATCAGTCAAAAAGATATACGCCACTTCCTCCACACACACACACACACACACACACGCACGCTCGCTCACAGATGCACACACACACACGCGTGCACACACACACACACGCGTGCACACACACACACACACACACACACACACACACACGCTCGCTCACAGATGCACACACACAGCGTGCACACACACACACACACACACACACACACACACACACACACACACACACACACACACACACACGCTGCCTCCATCCACGTCTCCATCAGTCAAGTCCTGCGGCCGATGAACTTCCATCGTCTCCAAGGTTGATAACAAGCCTCTTAAGCTTGGCGGCTAATCAAGCTCAAAGGAGGGAGAGAGGGAGAGATAGTGCAGCAGAACAAGAGCTCTGCCTTTGCATATGGTGATGTCTCTCTCTCCCCCCCACTTTTTCCTCTTCATTTTCATTTTCCCTTATCTTCCTCTCTCCACAGGGGGAGGCGGAGGGAGGCCTAATAGCTCACGAGGGGGGCTGTGGACCACATACCAGTCATTTACTCTAACTGGAGCGAGGGGGGAAAAGAAAAGTCCTGATAAATCATCCGGGGTCAGGCGGCTTCCATGTTCCCCTGAGTTACGGAGATACAGAGCGAAGCAAGAGAAAATGAGAAATTGGAAACGCAACAAGAGTCTGTCTCAGACGCCGGTCTCGGCTTTGATGCGCGTCCCATCAGACAAACACTGCGAAGCTGAAATAAACAGAAACAAGTGGCTGCTGCTTCTCTGCAGTTTGCACTCGGCTTCAACTCTTCCTCAGCTCCTCCTCCTCCTCCTCCTCCTCTGACATGCTCTGTGTGGAAGTACGAGTCAGACCTCATTTGGATGCTGCGTTTCGTGGCTCAGATACGATCTAGAGTTTATTTCACATTCATCAGTTTAAACATGTTTGTAGCATTTGGAGGCCTCCGGCCCGTGTGTGATTTCTGAATTCACATCTCTGCATCCAGAGAAGATTAACACGAGAACCGTGGACATTCATTCTGTCTGTGTCAGATACAGGAACTGTGTTGTGCTGCTGACTAATCGGCCTCAAATCGCCCGTCTTGTAGTTTTTCTGGTTCTTTCACAACTTTCCATTCTCCGACGTCTCCCTCCTTAATTTTTAAACCTTTCCTATAAACACGCTCTCGTATCATCTGGCCCGGACGGTGATGCATCGTGGGGCAGCAGGAGTTTCAGGCTGTGCTAGAGGCGGATTGAGGCCAAAGCTGAGCCGTCAGGAAACGTTCAGAACGTGTTCACACTTAATTACTGCAGCAATAACAAACGCTGGGGTCGGGCCTTCAAATTAAAAGTATCGGCCTCGAGACTCGGAGTCAGGGACCATCACAGCCTCTGGGGACCACGAATCACCCGAGAGGTTCGTTTGCAGCGTTCGTGTTTTAAGGTCACAGCCTTATTTGAACCAGTGACGTGTGCACAGACCAATTTACCTAAACATTTTTCCCTTAAAGGTGCGTCTGTTAAATTAGCTCTGACGACACCACCTCCAGCTCCCTTTTCTACGTCTCGGCTGCAGGTCCAGTGTTTTTGTAGTTCGCCCGGCCTCCTGTAGAGGCTCGCGGAGGCCTCTCTCTCCGGCTCTGGGATCTTTCCCACGGCTGTTACCTCCTCTCCCCTCCACCCCCTCCGCTGCAGCCCTTGTCATCTCTCCATCTCCAATCACCTCCTCCAGCCTTTGCCTCGTTCATCCTCGCGTCTCTGCTCGCCTCGTCTTTTCCGCAGGTTTAGGAAAGTACAGATGTGACTTCAGCAGGTTTCAGGCGGCTGGAAGTCAAAGTTTTTTTACCGTGGTGCTTTTCCTGCGATTGTATCCGACTGGAAAATCACTAATCATAGAGTTGGCCTGTCCAGACTGATCCGCCTCTCGCCCAGATGGGACCTTTACCAACACATGGATACGAGGTGGAACAGTTCGTTTGATACTTGGTTCTTACGGAGCACGTCACTGTCCCCTGTAGAAACTGAACATGAGGAAATAACTGTCCGACTGCGTACGG
This sequence comes from Betta splendens, assembly GCF_900634795.4. Lineage (NCBI taxonomy): Eukaryota > Metazoa > Chordata > Actinopteri > Anabantiformes > Osphronemidae > Betta > Betta splendens. Next base: position 1,484,877 of record NC_040894.2, on the reverse strand, counting down.
TTGCAGACTTTGCCTCGTAATGTGGCCTCAGACAAAATGTGCCATGAGAAACTAGGACTAAACAACTCCTGGTTCTACTACGGTACCATCAGGCTGGGTCAGCGTGTTGTTGGATCTCAGTATGTGCAGACAGAACCGCATGTCGACAGCCCTGTTAGTCATTATCTACGACCTACGCTTTGATCGCTTTTCGATGTGACTCACGGTGGACGAGATACAACTCCAGCATTTCTCAGTTTTGAGATCACCTCCATTATGAGGTCAGAGTGTCAGAACGTGGACAAGCATCTGAAGAGAAGCGGTAAGAGTGAGAAACGGCATCGAGAGGGGAAGCTCCCTCCTCCAGATAAGACCGAGTCAGTGGAGCCGTGTCTGCCGCCGTCCACGCTCACGACGGCCGGATCAGCAGCAAAAATGACAAACGGACTCTGACTCACGTATAGAGTTGTAAAGAAAGACGTAGGGTCCACAGAACACTGCCACCTGCTGGTGCGGAGGCACATTCCCTAGAACAGCTGCGTATTTGGAATTATGCATAGTTGAAATTAATAATAATTAATATAATATAAAAATAATAATAAATAAATCTGAAGTAAAGGTGGATCCAACGATGATAGAACACGTCACTAACTGTAAATGGGTCCTAATGCAATCCTGTAGAAGTCTTTCAAAACACACACACACACACACACACACACACACACACACACACACACACACACACACACATACACACACACACAGGACCCTCGCCCTCCAACATAAACACACGTCCCCCTACTAATCCTTTAACATGAATTAGAAGAGGATCGCCTTTGTTTCAGTTGAGGCCGAATGAAACCTTGATCTGCACAAATGCTCCGTCCTGACCCAGAGCACTGGAGGTGAAGCTGTAAAGCCCACTGTCCTAAACTCAATCATTTCTCAAAAATCTCAAGGTGTTAACTATTAGCGAAGCTTCACAAAAGACGAAAGGAGGAAAACGGCAAAGACAAACACAGAAGTGGAGGTTGAGGCGTGTGGAGAAACGCTATTTGTTTACTCTCTGTCCTGAAGCATAAACTGACATAAGTCACACAGGAGGGGTCTTTGGATCTGCTTCCAGACGTTTTACAGTAAAGGATTATGGGTCATTAAAAGGAGGAATTGGATCAAAACAAAGTGTTGCGGTGAAAAATGGAGACGCCTCCCAGACGCAGTGTAGCAATCAAAGCCAACGCCGCGCACGTCGGCGTGCGACAAACACGCACGCACTCCAACAGCGGCTCTGGAGAAGTATCCCATGATGCCTTGCTGCTGTCACCGGTCGCTTGTCTTGTAAACGTCAGCGGAGCAGAGATAGCGTTAAATCCTCCAGAGGTTGCACCTCGGAGAAAGACATTTTTCTTCCCAGCTTCACCTTGTGCTGAAAAGTAAATGTTTAAGCGAGAAGCGATAAACACTCCTAAATCATCATCCACGGCCCCGAGCGCACACCTTATGGGGAAACGGAGGAATTCTGGGAAATAAAAGCTCTTCCCTCCGATGCCTCAGGACGGGGACGGCTCGGAGGTGAACGTGCAGGACGGACGAAGACACGAGGACTCGCTGTGTAAACACCGAGATTTAATGCTGCTGGTTGTGATGGAGCCGATGGAGCTGCAGGTCGAACCTTCAACCCGTCACGCGTTCAGTGTGAAGAAACGCTCAGTTTAAAGAAACGTTCAGTTTAAAGAAACGTTCAGTTTAAAGAAACGTTCAGTTTTAAGAAACGTTCAGTCTGAAAACCAGCGTTCAGTCTGAAGACGCGCGTTGAGGGTGAAGAAACGTTCAGTTTAAAGAAATGTTCAGTCTGAAGATGCGTCTGTGGGAAACGCTATCGTGTCGGATTCATAACAGAAACACATGCGAGTCTTTGCTCGGGACGTAAACACGGATTAGAGCTTTCATTCAACAACATTTGCTCGACTTCTGTCCTGAAACTAAACAAATCATTAGTTTAATCACAGCGAGGTCACAGCTACAGTAGGAGACGGCGCTCGGCCTCCCACCAACAAGGGACGCGACCCGGCGGTACTCGTGAAGGTCACAGTCAACACACGGATTCCAGACAAGTTCAGCGCTGAGCCGCATCAAACAAAAATACTGTTCAACGTATAGAAACAGAATAAACACACAAACGCTGCTCATCATCAGAAACCTCATATTAGATAATAACAAACCTCTTCGTTTTCCTCTTGGGGAAATGCTTGTGGACAGGAAGCTGAACTTAAACCCCCAGCGGTGCAGGAATCCGTGCTTTCTCTGAGGTTAGTGTGACTTGGTTGGAAATCAGAGGAACCACGAGTGGAACCGTGGGGTTTGTGGAGTCGCCACCAAACCTCAGATTCACTGGATCTCATTCTTTACAAACAGGAAGCTGGAGAAACGCTGAAACGAAGCCACCGCAGTCGCTCCACATCATCGCCGACTCGATTTAACTCACCACAATGGAGATTTAGTACAAACCTAAATAAATACTGCAAGAAAAAAGGAATTTACAAAGAAATTGGAGCAAAACATGCAAAAAATAACAGGATGAAAAGAGACGGAAACCGGGTCATGAAAAAGGTTTAAAGACTCTTAAAGGACTGAATTCTTAATTCAAATATTTCTCTAATTTATTACACAAATTAAAAATATATATATTTTAGAAGAGATTTAGAAACATGACAAATTCCTTTCATTACTTAAATTAAATAGTTTGTCATTTTAATTATAAATAGATTCAAACCAAAGGACAGGTTTAGGTTTGGTGCATTTTAATAATTAGATACTTATGTTCTCAGATCTCTGACGTTCAGTTTTGAACCTTTGAATCCTTTGTTGGACGTTTAGGACCCAGAGGATGAGTTCCTCTCATCTGGAACGTGACGAAACATCTTGACTTTTGAATTTTGCTGTTATTTCATTGTATCTTTAAAGCTAAACTTTAAATCTTTACTTTAAAAAGCTGCTGTACTGCAGTAAACAGGTGTAAGTATCATTTTTAGGAATTAAGGAACTTGTTCCAGCACTGATCCGGTGACACACCCTTCATGGTATTATTTTATTTGGCACCTCTACTGTATGGACGACCTCCTCCACCCATCCTCACCCCCAACACAGCGCTTACCTCCCCCTCGGTATCTCTCAGCTCCCAGGAAGCTGCCGGGCTTGGCTGGAGCCAGAGTTCTGCCCCATCCATCATCCTTATCAGGGAGAGTCTGGCTGCACCGCGGAGAGAGGAGAAAAAGAAAAGAGCACAAATGAAGACGGCCTTGCATTTAAAGGAGAAGTCCGTAGCTTTACTACAATAAATAAAGGCAAAGAAAGTGCAAAACATGGCGTGATGCCCTGACGTACGCTGATGCTCCAGGCCTGTGAGGCTGGAGGAGGTCAGGCCGTGATAAGGCCTAATGCAAACAGCAACAGGCCCCGTCCAGCCACATCAAAGCCTCGTTCACATTCTGGACGGGTGGAGGTGGAGGAGACGCTCCGTTACAGTTGCTCATCAAAGCGTCGGCAGTAGTCTGACCCCAGACCAGCGAAGGTTGATCATCCTTTACAGCTACGCTTCACATAAACAAAGCTGAGCCGAGGGAGAAGGTCCAAGTCGCCTGATAAAGAGTTTACGCGCTGTTCGTTAGCGCTGCGGCCATAACTGTCAGCGTGGCCTCTGATGTCACAGGAAGCGTTAACCAGACTGGAAACACTTTCACTATCAAAGGCCGGAGTCGAGAGCAGGACGCGGGTCCACGACTGATCTCAGAGCGACGGCTGTCTCACCGAACCCTCAAATGACGTCCAACAAACAAGCAGTAGCACAAGACGGAGCAAAAATGTGCGTGAGAAGAAACAGAGTCCGTTAAAGTGTGAATCTGGATGCTTAACTTCTTAGTGGATTCATTATTGTGTTTTGTCCTGAAGCTGCTGCTTCAGGGACAAAAGATAAATCTGATGCTCGATACACTTAAACGTCTGTTGGTGCAAATGTTTCCTTTTAGTGATGCAACTGCTCAAGAGCTCCAGAATTTATTAGGTTTATACTTCGCCACACTTTGTGCAGCATCACATTACATTAGTCTGGTGTTTCTCACGGTGCTTTATGTGATAATCTAAAGTCGTGTTTTAGAATCATAGCGGTCGACGCCACCTCGGAGATGAGAAGCCACGAATTCTCATAAACTTTAAACTGCAGCATCGGAAATGACCCAACAGAAGCACACGAGGCCCCGGGTGCACGTCTGCATCGTGTTCCCACTGATAAATAAAATAGAATCAGGGCTCGAGCCGCCCTGATGTGGACAGAGATACTGGCAGACAGGCACCACGGACCTGCGACCGGTGCCTGAGGGAAACCAACCCATTCATCTTGATGGTCACCAAAAACAAGAGCCATCCATCTGTGTGGAGATGAATGGGCTTCTCCAGGGCTGGAAACGTAATAAACGGGCCTCTCTAATGGCAGATAGTTGTATTAGGGCCCGTTTATAGAAGCCATAAGGCCGTTGTCCGACAGGCAGGGAAACACAGCGTAATTACAGCGCCGTGCAGACGTGGATCACTCTGATAACATTAAAGCAAAGCTTCCTTTGTGCGGCGGCTCTGCTCTGCGCCAGCGTAACTGCTTCTGGCGTGAGCCAGACGAGCAGCGGCTTTGAAGCCGCGGCGTCGAGGCCGCGCTCAGCTGATGCGGCAGAGCAGCTGACGTGATGCGATCAGAGCGGCCGCTGCTGTCGCGGAGCAGGTTCCGCGCCGGCTGCAGACGCCAGACGCCTCCTCACACACATCCACGCGCGTTCACACGCCGCAGCCACGGAGCGGCGGCTCAGAGTGAACTGGGAACGCAGCCACGAGGCTGCAGATCCTCATATCGCTCCTCATGTTTCCTGTCTGTCTGTGGCCTAATCTCAGTCTCTGCACAGACACATGCCAAGAAACAAACACGGCTCTTATCCTGAGCCAATTAAAGTTAAAACCAAAATCATGTAAATGACATAATATCTGTAACGAATGAGCAGAGCACTGATCACTGACAAAATGCTGTGTGAAGTCGTAAATAAAGCTGGAGTTGGTTCATTTGTTAGAGTCGCTACAGTCCCAGTGCTCGTGTCTGGTCTGTTGAGCAGCTGCTGTGGGCTCGATATGAAGAAAAGACCCCCGTCGGGTCAGAGGGCAGCGTTAGCGTTCAGCGTTAGCCGAATTAGCCAAAGACTTCACAATAAGATGGATTCAAAAAATACATAATGTCACTGTAATTGGGGAAAAATTACAGATTTGAAGCTAATTATGTGCAACAGCCGAAGAAGCCATTTCTATTTGTAACTGCACTTCTTTCCTCATTTGCTTTAATACCCTGCAAAGTAAAAATTAAAATAAAGTAAAAAATTCAATCCACAACTAAAGCATTTTTACTTCTTAGTTTAGTTTTAGTACAATTAAACAAGTCAACAAAACTAATTTTAAAAAAGTCATGTTTGACTGCAGGCGCCCAAAGCAATAAACAGTATTCTCTGTTTATACTCTATTTTATCAGACTAATTGTGATTGAATCACTGCATCAACACAACAGAATATTAATGTTTTTCAGACTTCAGGAAGACTTTATTGCATAAAGTTGATCGAATTCTCCCTCAGCTCATTGAACCTCCCCACAAATGGAGCGGCGTCTCTGGAGACGTCTCTGAAGCAGCTGAGCTCCAACCTGTGGCCGTAACGCGTCCACACCGGCGCTCTGTGGGGTCAGATCAAGCTCCCAATACTTCCTCCGCTGCTTTCTAATATCACTGTAGTAATTTATGAGCCGCTCGGGACGAGCGCGGGCTTCAAACAGGCACCGGATGGGCGCCGCCTCGCGCTGCTTCATAAAGGCAGCGCTCGGAGGCCGCGACAGACACAGGCGTAATTGGAAGCGTCTGCTGTTGCGTGTTAGCGTCAGGCCTCGCTGCTTCTGTCCACACGTACACAGGGATTCCAACCTGTACACACACTTCAAGTCCACTCACAGTATATCACCAGCCCACGTCACAGGTGTGCTTTTACACTGATCTATTGGCTGCGAGAGACCGTGGGAGAGGCAGCGGAGGCTCAGAAGCTCGTCCACGTTCAGCTTATGAAGCAGTAAATAAAGGAGCCGAACTCCAGCAACAGGAGCAACCATTGTAAATCCCACGTCCACTAAATACATAAACTACATTTGTTTTTTATACATGATAAAACTGCAAAAAATACAAATAATGTTGTTTTACAAGTGGGTATTTGTTGAATCTTGATGGATCCGACATCACAGGGTCTGGTTCTGCTCTGACACAGATCTGGGCCCAGTCGTCCAGGGAACCTCCTCCTCCTGTGTCTGTAGCACATGGAGCCAGTTCAGGCCTCAACATTTATATTAAATCCTCTCATAGTAACACATGGCGGGCGTGCTTTTGGGCCGGCGGCCATGTTGCTTCTTTTTAACGTTTCTTTATTATCCTTAGGTTTGAGCTCTGGAGAAAGAAACTAATCAACGTCACATGTAATGAATTTGAAAACATTAACTATCTCAAAGGTTTGTTGGAGAAAACTATTAAACATTTAAAGAGCCTGATTCCAGCTCTAAAGGTTAAACTCTTCCGGTGACTCTTCACCTTTTCAGTCTTGACTCATTTCTCAACGGGGCTAAAAGTGCACATTTGCAGACGGAGCGTCCTTGTTGGCATTTATGGCGCTGCAGCCGTTTGTTGGTGAAGCCCGAGAGAAAGGTTGATCATCACACACCTGCTCAGCTGCTGCTTTAAGTGAGTGCGAGTGTGGAATTGTCAGATTCATAAAGTTTTAAATGTTCAAAGCTGCTAAACGACAAACGACAAATGTAAAGACCTAATACCTGGCATAAAGGTAGTCAGTGTTTACTGATCCAGGTTGTTTCTGACCTCTTTTACACTCTTTTGATACAGGAGCAAAAAACCCCAAAATCAGTCGGGACGGTACCAGCATGAGATCTCTGATAGGGAAGTGGGTCTAAACAACATGTGACATGTGCAGAATGAGCCATAAATCCCATCCGGGCCTCGGCAAGAATGAGCAGCAATGAGTGGTCAGAGTAAACGGCCAGATGTGGAGCGGTGCTGCTGAGGAGGGAGACAGATTTATGGCCTCTTCTTTAATGAGGTAACATCCTTTTCACTCATAAGACTTTTAAGAACTTTTTTTCCTCCCACATACAAGCAAAAGTAATTTCTGTGTAAGTGAGGTGAGAATCCAGAAAGGAGCGAGGAGGTAAGCGGCGAAGACAGAACATGCAAAGTCAACCTCTTCCCTCTTACGTCATGCAAGTGGCCAATGCAGCAGGGAGTTATGGGAGTGAGAGGGAGGATGAAAAGTCAGATAAATCTCCAACGGTAACGTAAACAGTAGGATGTGACCCACAATGCCTTGTTCTGATGAGAAAGCAGTGATTTGCCCTTTTTATTATTGCACGGTGGGAAAGTTCCAAGGTTCTACTACCTGCGTCTAAGTTAGAAGGGTTCAGGACCAATAGATGGTTTCATCATTTGCCTGGTTCACATTATGATCATACTCTAATAAACTTCAACCAAAGAAAAGAAAGAACCAAAACCCAAATGTAGGCGTCTCTACAGGAAGTGCAGCTGTCCAGCAACAACAACTAGGGTTCAACCACACACTTTCAACTCTGGTTGAAACTCACTAAATTACAGATCAACAATCATTAAAAACTGAGAAAACAACAGCAAGGCATCAATTAAACATGGCCGCTCAGCAAAATAAAACAAACCTCCGGCCCCGAGAGTAAATGTGGGACAGATAAAATACAAGTGTGTCTTTGAACTAGAAAACAAAAGATGGAAGACGACAGAACGAGGAGAATAGAGTCACACGACACACGAACGTCATCACTACGAGAGCAAACGGTTCATTGTGACGGTTCAACATGGCCGCTCACCAAACCAAATACAAAACCTGCTGCAATCATAAACCACACAAAGAAGCATTTAATGAGGGGATGCAGCTTCAAACACTAATTAAAGGAAGTCACCAAACAAAGGCTGGTCTCAGCTCAGGTGTGTTCAGCCCTTTGAATAAGCCCCGCCCCCTTTTCAAACAGACCCCTGGTGACTTCATCGCCTGCACTAGATTTTAAAAAAAGATTTTACAAGTTTCATTTCAAACTTCTTTCTCATTCCTTTGCTGCTGAGCCTGATTAAAATAAACCAACTCAAAGGTTCTTGACCCCCGTCGGTTCTGGAGGCCTGAACCAGTGAACTCCCTTTAGCTGTTGTTTAGTTTGGCCACAAACAAGACGAGTGGTTTTACTCGCAGCTCAGTGAGAACATGCAGGTCACCAACCTCCACGTTGTGTCCAGTTCCCGATGTCTCGGGCTTATTACAGAATGCTGAGGGGTGACTGGGGCCCTGCAGCAGGTTCCATCGTATAAACCTGAAGGGCCTCAGCTTGTTTTTGCTGAGATGGTGGGCGGCCATTTATGAGCTGCTAACATGAATGAAACAAGGTTTTAAAACAGGCAGGTAACAGGAGGATTTGTGTGGCTGCACTCGAGGGTCTGAAGCTGAAACACTAGAGCAGATTGTGCTCAGGCTCTGAATGGCAGAGTCATCACCTTCTAACTCCTCTGCTCATTATAAGGCCTCTCCACCTTCACTTAGCGCTGAAGGACCCTGCGAGAACACGAAAGCTGCCACCGCCTCCATGAATGGCTCCCTCTCAAAGGTCAAATAACACGGCCCAGCGACAACAGGAGAAATGTCATTTCCGCAGAAGTGATGTAATCTGACGTCTCGGGTCAGACTGAGATGTTATTATCTTAATTTGGGCTTCATTAATCGCCGGTGGAGCCGCCCGATGACAAGGTTCCACCTTGTCCCAGCTGCACGGAGCTGCCAGCTGATTTAGGACGGCTCCCTGCCTCGGTATGTAAACCATTTGCTGCAGGAATGTATAAGCAAGCCGTAAAAACAGGATTTGGTCTGAGACGTACAAGACAGATCGTGCTGTAAAACAATGCGGCCCATCTCCCCTGCAGCCTGGCGGGGGCAGTCGCGCGTCCATGGGGGTGGAGCCGGCTCCTGGCAGGCCGACAGGGAGCAGGGTTCAGGCCGCACATTTGAGGAGGAGGCGCTTTTAAACCCGGCGATGGATTATAGGCCCGAGCGCCGTGATCCTCCGCACAAATAAACCATGCGTAACGTAGGATTCTCATGAGAGGCCTGATAAGGAGGAGACGCGTTCACACGCACCAGCTTCCTCCCAGAATCACAGGTCCTGATCCAGAGCAGAGCGGCTCCATCAGCCTCCGGGGCCACGATTAAAAGGAGGAGGCGACGATGCCGGCGACACAACAGGGTTAAAATGAGGCAGATGTTTGTCCGGCTCTGCTCAGCGACTCATCTGATCCTGAACCCAACATCCAGTGCTAACGTGGGCTTTGCAACGCGTTCAGAGGCATTTAATGAAATCCTCCTCTTTGTGCGCTTCCACCCACAACATCCACAATGGTTCATTTGCGTAATGACAAAAAGATTGTGTGAATACTTTTATGCAATCGAGTTCAAATATTTCTCCCTAGTAAAAGATGTGCTGCAGCCAAGATTCTACACATACTGAGGTCATGAGCCCTTAGAAACGCGGTTGACGCGAAGATGGAAAATATATGAATGTCACAAATCACCTCTGTCTCTTTTCTTTCATTGTGGAGGCAAAATAACAACTGTGACACCACAAACACCAACACAAACACCAACACAAACACCAACACAAACACAAACACAAACACCAACACAAACACAAACACCATCACAAACACCAACACAAACACAAACACAAACACCAACACAAACACCAACACAAACACCAACACCAACACAAACACAAACACCAACACCAACACAAACACCAACACAAACACCAACACAAACACCAACACAAACACAAACACAAACACAAACACCATCACAAACACCAACACAAACACAAACACAAAAACCACATCCTGACGTCTCCCAGCTGTTACGGTGAAACCTGAACCTGAACGTGTTGTGTTTCAGGACACTACATTCATTTTAGTTATAATGTACATTATTAATCAAACATCTCATGTTTTTGGCAAAGAAAAAAATTCTGTACACTTTAAAAAGTGCAGCTTTTCTAGTGTCTTTATTATATTCCTATTATCTAGTGAATTGCACCTTTGGACTTGTTTTATATATTGAGACTTAACTCCACTACATCCTGAACGTGCTGCTCAGATTCCTGGGGCTGGACTCATTCATACTGGTGCTAAACTGGTCCCAGTGGCAGAGTTTGGTTTCCAGTTCTCGCTCACGGAGGTTGAAGCCTCGTTCACGTCGATGCTGTGGTCGACGTCCGTCTGCGTCCTGACGTGGGACGTCGCTACCGGGAACAAAGCAGTGGAAGATCTGCGTTGCTGCCTCTCGGGTGACGCTGAAGCGTGGAGCTCCGCGTTCGCGTCTGCGTGTGGTTTGCTGGAACACGTGGTCGACACCACACAGGAAGGATTTCATTGTAGACGCGGTCCTGCTCCTCGTTGTTACTGAGGTCTGCAGAAATGAGCCGGAGACACGGCAGACGACGCATTAAGACAATAAAAGGAGACGTCAGACGTGTTTGTGTTTGTGGGAAGTCTGCGACGCGGTGGAAAGTGCCTCCGTTTCACTGTGTTTGTGTGTCCTGCATCTGCTGGGTGATCGTTTACCACCGAAGAAGAACCAGACCACTTCGCCTCATACACGAAGCGTTGCTCGTTTTATCCTCATCATTTGTCATGACCTTTGTCTCTGTGTGTTCCTGTAGTTATTGAGGATCTATTGGGTTTGATTTTTTTAAAAAATGATAAAAGGCATCAAATGAGAGAGCTCCTGACGCTGAGCTGAGGCCAAACACCTGTAATGAGGAGCAGCTCCACGCGCCCACAGTAACTCGGCCTCCGTTATTTGGGTTGGAGCCACTCGTTCAGCTCGGCTCAAAGGCTTCTCATGCAAATAAGGTAAACGTGTTCACCAAATTACAGCTTGTCACTGAGCATGAGGCGGCGGCGCCGAGGACGATGCACAGGGACGGCGTGCAGACGGACAGAACTGCACAAAGGCTCCACAAGGCAAAGATGATTTCTTACTCTCTCCGGCTGCCGTTTGATTGGATTACAGTACACATGCGTTTTGCAGGGGATAAATCAGAAAGCTGTTATTGCTGCCGAAGAGCTGAGATGGACTCAAATAACAACGCGGAGCCAGTAAATCTCAGCTCGGACCGGATCGCATGCGCTTCCTGTTGCGTTTTCTCGCGTATGGACACGTACGCGTAGTCCACTGCTCGGTGGAGGTCATGTGTTAGAAGCTGTGCCATAAAAAAGCCCAAGGGGCAAAGGGGGAAGAGAAGAAAGCGGGAGAGGAGGGGGAGGGCGGCGGCAGAGGAGGCGTCTGTTTTTGCTCAGGAGCGAAGCTGCAGAGCGAAGGCGACGTGGAAAAGCCAGGGAATGGGAAAATGCAGCACAGAGCGGCGGCGGCGCCTCAGCCGGGCCTAAACCTGCACCCACTGCAACCGGGCCGGCGCTGCCCGCTCCTGTCTGGGCCCAGTGTGCTCACAGCCAGGGTGTGAAGGCACCTTCCAGGAGCCACAGCGCCGCCGCCATCTTTGCTTCCACTTCCCAGACTGGGCTGAGGCGCCGTCTCCACCGGTTCCGTGTCCAGCGAGGCCCTGGTGCTGCTCGTTGGAGGCGTCCACCACAGCTGCTGGCAACATGTGGATGTGACGTCACCTGCTGAGTCAGTTCACCGCAGGAGGAGCCGGACCCCCACACGCACCACTACATGGCTGTGTTCTGCGCTGGCCCGACCGCGCTGCATGCGGCGCTGGACGTCCAGCGCCGCCGCCACCAAATGACCTTCGCAGGAAACTATTTGAAAGTCAATCTGATAAGTGCTCGCACAATTTGAAAGCGTACCTGATGTCATTACCGGGTCTGCAGTCCCGGCCGGCCTCGGCTCCGTCGGGGGAACCAGGGGTCCGCTGGCACCAGCAGGGCTTAGCCCAGATTGACCCTGAGTCTCTCATCTGCCTTTTCCCACAGGACGACTGGTCTGAGCAGCCACAAAACACTCACTCAGATTTATGTCCCAGCCTCAGAATCACACCCAGCAACTGCAGCAGCCTCCACTCAGGTGTCAGGGTCCTGTGTAGCAATTATCTGTGTTGCATCTTATTTGGGCTTTACAACATTATCACAGTACAGAATATTCAGTTGGCCAAAATGTTGTTTTCTTTTCTTACACGATTCCTATTTACTTCAATTTTGATTATCTTTAAAAATATCAGCAGCAAAACGTCCCAAATGTATTTATGAACATTGGTATTATTACAAAAGGAGAAGCAGGTAGAGCTTCCGATTTTAGTCAGTTCAAGTTAAATCAGTTCTTCTAAATCTGTGTTGTGACATGAGGCATCAACACAAATATGTTTCTGCTAAAACAGCACAGACATGAAGTAATTGAATCCTATTATTATTAGAAAACGGACTGTGTTTGTTCAGGGCTTCTTTAGAACCAGAATTCTAAATTAAGTTCTTCCTCAGTCCACTGAGGATCAGAAAAGCTGAGGTGAATTAAGAAGCGTTGATGTGAAACGACGCTGCTTTTTGTGGATTTGGGGCTCGGGTTCGGATCCTCGCTGGTTTCCTGCCGCCACCGACCACCTGCAGAGCGACGCTGTTTCTTACCAACATGCTTCAAGTCACTGATGGAGGCTGAAGGTGTGAATAAAACAGCTGCAGCCGCCTCGGCCCGAACGCATTCCCTGCTGATAGCGTAAAGGTCGACCCGTCGGCCAACGGCAGGACGCGCCGCTGAGCGTCCAATCAGAGCCGGCCGTGCTGCCAGCGGCGTCCAATCAGGAGCCAGGAGCTTGTCGCTGCATTCCACAGGCTGATCCGACTCCGGCCAGGACACTGAGCTGGACGGCTATTTTAGGGTCCGTAGATAGGAAAGAGTTTCAACACGCCCGAGTCAAATGGAAAGAAGTGTGACCGAGCTGCTGCATTAACCCTTTCACGTCTGGCCTCATCTGCTTGAAAAGAGGGTCAATAATCAATTCACTGATGCCAAATGTAGAATCGGAGCCGGAGACAGTGGATGAAATGGCAGATTTCACTAACTTCACTAACAGGAGGTCGGGTTTCATGTTCCATGATCCGTGGACAAACACTTCACATCAGCTTTGCAGTGAACGGCGAGAAAGAGCTCGAGGTCCAGTGATGTGACCCGGCTCACAGCCGGGTTTCAGCCCGGCCCGATGAAGGTGTTCCACCCAGAGGGAACCAGCCGACGGCCCGTGAGGCCGGAGGGAAGGAGATCGAGCCTCCGACAGATGGATGCAGACGTCCACGCGGGTCTGCTCTGCCAACAACTAATAATTCACCAACACGAGCGGAGGACGGCTCTATTTACTGTAAGTAGAAGCAGCTTCTGTGCATTGGCCAAGGATTGTTCACATCCGTGCAATTATCACACGGCGCACAATAAAAATAGCTGAAGCCTGTCCTGAATGTGGGAGGAGCTCCGTCAGCGCAGACGCTGCTCGTCTGGGTGGCCCCGGTGGGAATGGAGCCCTCGCCCCGGCGTTTAACTTGGCTTCCTAAATTCACCTCTCTGCGGCTCCTCGCAGGTAAAACTAATGGGCCACTCCACATCTGTGACCCATTGACTGCTTTAATGAGCAGGAGAGCGAGGTGGAGAGCGGGTATGAATGGACAAGCAGGGACTTTAACTAGCTGCCTCTGTCATTAGGAGCCCGAGGGGCAATTATGTGAGGCAGCAGCACAATGAGACAAACACCAACACACAACAGCCTCCGCAGCGTTGAAGGCCTCGCTGCAGCAGAGCGCTGGTCTGAGATCAGACTGAGGATGCCGGCTAAAAATGACCTGAAGGGTAAATAAAGGTCCAAAAGAGCTGTGGGTTCCACCTGATGGAGGCAGCGTGCTCAGCAAAAGGCCCTTTGTTTGGATGCGTCTCTTCACTAGACTTATTATTGGATGCGGCGTCGCAGCCTCTTGCTGGGATCTGTCTCATGGAGCGGCCTCTCAGCTGATCGAGCGTTATCACGCTAACGGCCTTATCAGCTGCTATCGGCAGCTCAGATGGGGGTTAACAGCTCACTGGGCCGTTATCACAGCTCACATCTGCACCGTCGTCTGCGAGCGACGGCGCTGTCGGGACACGCACGCCGACCGACCGGCGCACGCTTTGCTCCGGAGTCCGACGGAACGCGAACAGACGAACAGAGCGCTCGTCGCGCGCTCGGGTTCCGTCCTCCTTCCCTCCGGATCCACGCAGACGTCGGTCCACAACAGATTTACGTCCTCAAACCCTCGAAAACATGTGGACACAATAAATTGCTCGAACAGTAACTTTTGTTCCTCTCACAGTTACCATGGCAACGAGCTGGGCCCAGCCAGTTTAACAAAAGCGCAGTAAAGGTTTTCATCATATACATTCAAAAAGAAACTCTATATAACTTAAATTTGATTATTTTTCATCTGTACTGTTTTGTGTTTTGCTGAGTGGACTTAATTTTACATTTTCTTCCATTGCTGTTTACTGGGTTTGTTACCTGTTTCACCACTGCCCATGAACAGTTTGACCGGTTCTGACGTCTTGTGAGGAACTGCCAGCACAGTATCCAGCTGAAGGTCTGAAACAGATCCTCCTTCCTCCAGATCCCTCCGTTCTGCTGCTGTGTTGGTTTACAACATGCATGAGCAAAGTAAAATCACCTCACGAGTCAAAGTAAAATCACCTCACGAGTCAAAGTAAAATCACCTCAGGAGTCAAAGTAAAATCACCTCACGAGTCACTCACTTTCCAGACGATTCAGACCCACATTTAAAGATAAAACCGGCCGTTGTTCTGGGTTTTTGAGGTTCTGAGATCAACAAATCATGACAGCATTTACTGAACACCGATCCTGAATCTGCCGCCACAATAAAAGCAAACAGCCAACTTTGGTACCGTTGAACCTTCAGCCACATGAATTGTACTGAAAATGAAAAATGAGAATTTAAAGGACGAGACGACGCATAAACGCGTTGTGTAAATGAGCTCAAGCCTCAGAGACGCCGTTGCTCGCAGTGGGTGAAACCTTCAGTGGCCTCTTCAGCGTTAAAATGCTTTTAGAGTCGTCCACTCCGAACTGTCTCCACCTCTGGATTTGTCAGGGTCAAAGCTTTATGCTGATGTTTTGACTGTCAGCCTCTCTTAACCCTGCGGGGTCGCCTGACACAGAGCAGCCACCCTCTGTTAAAGCTGCTGCTGTGAAATCATTAGAGCCCGACCCGCCGGTGGTCCGGGAGCCCAGATCACAGAACCTGAACATGTGTGTGTGGAGGCGGGAGGCCGGCCCGGCTGCTTCTGACCAGTGTAAGTATCAAGTGAGGATCAACACGGATAAGTGCAGCTCTCTGACCACATCTGACACCAAAGTGCTGCTTTTCTGCTTCCCAGGAAACGGGCCTGCGTGGATGCTCAGGTTGCTTTAATAATAAGAACCTTTCGATATTTCTCATGAATAGGTTTTAGCTCAAATACACGAGGCTGCTGTAGAAAGGTGTGTAAATTACCCAGAGAGAGTAATTCAGACCAAGAAACATCACTTCACTAAACAAATCGCATTCGGTTAAAACACCAGGACGATAAAAGAAAGAGATTCAGCTCATTTTCTGCTTTTTCAAACCGGACTCAGTGAAGTTAAGGAAACCTGGACCGTCGGGTCCCAGACGTCCTCGACGGCGTTTCCTCTACATTTCTTCTTGTGCTGGGACTCAGTTCAGCAGCGTCGCTGTTTACCTTCATTCTCATCGGCTAATGAGCCTCAAGCAGCCGAACGGTGAACAAATAAAAACCCGCTTCTTAATTCAACTCATTCATCATCATGTCAGCGTTTCCAGACGGAACATGGGAAAAAAAACATTAAATGTAAATAAAGAGTTTCTATTTTATACTATACACAACAAAAATAATATTTTTTACAAATTTTACAATTGTGATGTCTTGAATTTGTTTTTATCCTTCATCTTATCCTTAAACCGTTCACGTGGTTGTTTCTGCTGGACTAGACAGTAACAGCATCTTTATGTTTATATATATTTTGCAAATTTCACCATCAAACTGCAAAATACAAAATAAAAAATATTATGAACTGATAAAATATGACATTATTATTATGTTTTAATGTCACCGTCACAAAAGTAGCAAAACAAAACATTCCTTCATTATTTGTTCCTTTGTGCAGATTTTATTGCTAACATTTATTTTTATTTCTAATGTTAGTTCCTCCTGGTTCCCTGCCTTCATTAGGATGCTGTGCGTTCATTTGTATGAAATCTGCCGATGACACGGTGGAATGATCGCTCCGATAAACAGAGCGTGTTGCAGTTTATGTCCGTTTACGTCCCTTCAGCTCCTCACTGTCACCTCAGCGCTGCACATTCCAGCCGTCCCGCTCTTATCTTTATGGGCTGAGGACGGGCAGAATTACAGCAGCTCTGAGATGCAGATGACCAGAGACGACAGTCACTTATCAATGGGCAGATGACAGAAAAAGGCCCATTCTGTATAGGAAGAGAGGAAAGGAGGCGAGGCTGGAGCGAACGCTGCAGTAAAAGTCAACGGTCTGGTAAAGCTCTGGGACGACAAACACTACACGCTCCTCAACTCTGCTGCCGTTGTAAGTTGAGACGAGTTGAGTCATTTATACAAAGAAAACCAGCGTTTCTCAGCGCGAGAGCTGAAAAACGCTGCAAAGCTTAAACCCAAATAACTTGACTGGGCAGAGATTTGACAAAACCATAAACAAACTCCATCTCGCCGCAGTTTTGTTGTTATTTTGACAAACATGCAAATTCATAGTAATGAGAAACCAAACACGGCCACATCACAACGTGTGGCTGGAGGCCGAGGCGGCGGCAGAGCCGGGCCTTTTTGGACCTGGTCAAAACCTTTTGTCAAATTCAGTAAAGTTCTGGGTTCAGGCCTCTCCTGGATGTGATCAATGAAGCAAACACAGACCTGGAACCAGCTAATTACAGCTGATACGGCTGAAACTCACACTATCGCCGCTGAGGCCAACAAGCAGTAAATGAAGAGAAGGCTCGAGCCTGTTTGTGAGGTTGTTGTGACGTTAGCAGACGACGGTTGTTCAGAGAACAGCAACGCTGCGACGCTTCATTTCTGACAGTATTTCCTCACAAGCTAAATTCTGTCTGGATCAAACGACGTCTGACCTCAGGTCGACCTTGCAGGCAAATGATAATAACCATGCATTCAATGCAAAGGGGCAAATTCAACTCAATCTGCTTGTGGTGGTATTTCTTTTCCCATCATGCACTGGGCCTCTGAGGGACTCCAGGAGAACCGTGGCAAAGCCCAGTTTGCCCACATTTCCCAGAATGAGGAGGAGCCGTCATGTCTAATCGTATCCAGTGGGTTTAATTAGGTTTGTGTGACGGCAGCGGTGCACGGAGGTAGATATGTGTGTTTATATATATATATATATATATATATATATATATACACATACATATATATAGGGTAAGAGAGAGCGTCTGTATGATAAACACTTGAGGCTGAGAATGCTCTGCAGCGTTTTCCATACTGAGCGGACCCTTGGCTTTGAATGAGGGGAGATATTTGTTTAGAAATGTAGAGTTGAGGGTAAGCACTCTGAAGAGCAGGGAAGCTGTGTCTATTGAAAAATCTACATGATGACACAAACAATTATGAGGAGAATTCATAACACGGCCAAGATGGCTCCTTATGACCTATTTTGGTTGTTTCCCCCTGGCACCGCAGCAAAAGGGGGAGAGAAAGGGGGAAGGAGAGATGGACGGAGCGGCTCCACTGCAAAATATGAAGAGCTGCTGAGGTCTCAGCGCCTCGAGCTACGACAAGGACGCAGATCAAACAGGAGGCCGGTTCTTGTTAACGGTTGGAAGGGAAGCAACGCATCCAGGCACAGAATGCAGAGAAAGTAGTAGAAGAAGAAGAGGAGGAGGAGAAATTGATGGAGAGAAGGAGCAAGAAGGGGGTGGGAAGACGGCCTGTATTGCATTTCATCTCTGTGCAGTGGACGTCCTAATCAACAGTGTCAGGGCTCCTTTCTGGAGGCTGCATGGTGTGTTTCATGCTGACAGCGGTGGCCGACGGGACGGAGGGGAGGACGCCCGCTGTGCCCCTGCAAACCGGAGCAACGTGCGTGAACGGAGGAAACTGCGACTCACTTCCTCCGCTTCACAATAAAATATAGGAAAGGCTTTAAATGCTGCATGAACACATGGCGTCATATCAGCAGTTTGTGCTGCACTGTTCTGTGAGTGCAGTGACCAAAAAACGCAATGTCACACGGAAATATGCATTTAATCTCAAATAAATTAGGCCACATGCAAATCTGTCAGTGCGGCCTATTCAAAATTAATAAATACATTTTTCTAAGTTTGCATTTGAATTGCATTCATCAGTGTCAGTGATTCTCTTTATACGGTTTCCCTCATATTTTAAAATTCAGCTACAAATAAAAGCTGTTATTGAACAATACGCGTTTTGCTTCAGTACAAATCCTGCGCTCATTAATGTAACACTTCACGGTGTTAAAATTAACGACGCATTAAAGTGAAAACAGCGTTTGAGCGTCGCAGCGGCTCCAGGTGGTGGAAGCTCATTAGGTAATTTCAACTCAGGCATTTTATGAGTCAATCACACGTTTTAAAAATCAAATCTAAATCTGACTGCAGTAAGTAATTCATGTGCCAGAAGGAGGCTGCTGCTGCGCTGCCGCATCTCTGACGTTCACACACGGCCACAGCAGCTGAGTCCAACAAAAGGAAATTAAAGACGCAAAGCGGCGTCTGTGAGAAGGGACGGAGCTACGGCCTGTTAGTGCAAATGAGCAACCCACTGCTTGATATTACGACTGAATACAATACGACCCAGTACAATAAACGGGAAATGAAATTTTGTAGAAAATAACAGAGTGCGTTGAATGTTGCGCTAAATGCGCAGGGAATCGGTGGAATCTGTGCAGACTTCTGCGCGTCCGTGTGAAATCAGGGACATAAAGTTGTGACTGATGGTTATTTATTGTGAGACGGGTGGACAGTGAAATATGCTGCGAACTGCTGTGCTGTAAACAGTGAGCAGGAGAGAAGAGCTTTTATGGAATACATGTAACCCCGCTGCGAGGTGACACCTCCTGATTTATGGCTGTATTTAGATAAGACGCGGCCGTAAATGGTTTCTAAATAGCGTCAAGGTCATGCAATGTAATGGGATAATGTTTTTGGGCGATGGAGATAAGATGGTGTGTTTGGTGCGAGGAGCTGTGGGGCGTTCACGTGGAGATACGGGCCTTAAACAGCCGAGGCCGCGGACTGCGTCGGTCCCACAAGAACCAGATAATTCATCAAGTGTTTCATTTACACTTATCATAGCGCCCTGAATTATACAGCGTGTTATTACTGGAAACTCTCAGTGTTCATTCTGATTATGTGCTCTAAAATCAGCCATTTGACGCACAGAACGACCATTGCGCGTTTGGCAAAGTATGAAAAATCCCTGCACAAACATTAGGTCGAAAGAGGAATTGATAACAGCGTGAAACTGGGAAATAATGTCACGTTTTCAGATGAAATATACGGCGCAGTTACAGGTGGGATCATAAAGTTTGTTCAGACCATTTCCAGTATTTTTGTATTCAACATTCGTTTATTTTTGAAAAAGAAATCAATTATACAGCGAGTCTGACTATTTTACCAAAACATTTTTAACTCGAAATTCAAACCTTGGAAATGGGATTTCGCCATGTTCCTAAATTTAACGTGTGTTTTTTACGGGTTTATTACTGCAGTATTTTATTAAACCGTTGTTGCGTAAATGTCATGCGTAAAACCAAAACTGTATGAAAATAGAGGCTGAAAAGCAGATCCGGTGATTTTTACACAACCCGAGACTCTTGAAGTAGAACTGTGATATGTGCCCGTCTTTGCAGCCCGTGGTCCGCTCGAACGACACGCTCGCGCTTCAGTGCTGCGTTCAGGACGCGGCACCGAGGCGCGCGCAGCCGCAGCCTCTGCACATTCCCCTCCCATCCTGGGCGCTCGCCTCGATTGGCTGCCTCTTTTCCTCGCTCACATCCAAATCATATAAACCTGAGGGCCTCACACCTTCACCCAGGTCAAATTTCTTGGGCAAATCACAGCAGCCTCTCCGGGAAACAATCAAGATTCCGCAGTTCGAGAGGAGCTCCGCGCCTCGTCGACGTTCGTACCCTGGAATTATAAACCTTTTACGGCTTCTTTCCTCCGACTGAAGTCGCTTTCAGAATGACGACGGCGCACAAGTCGGTGGCTTCGTCTGGCTTCGCTCATTGAACTTTAGGGAATATATTTTAAGCCTTGAATGCGTCCCGTTGGCTGCAGATCCCCGAGAAAAGGCAAGTTTGGGGCCGCAGCAGAGAGAAGCCGTGGGCGACGGACAACACGGAAACGACCACCGCCTGTTCGCTGAGCCGCTCAACATGAACCTGATCGGGGGCTACCAGCATCACCACCACCTGATGCACGAACCCTTCCCCTTCGTCCAGCGGTGCCACCAGGACGCGCCGTACTTCCAAAGCTGGGTGGTGAATCACGCGGAGGTGCCGTCGGACTTCCAGATCCAGCCGCCGTACGCGGCCGCGGAGCTGGGGGCGCCCGGGGGGGCGCACGACGCCCGGCTGGAGGGGCTCCAGGCGGGGATGGGGAAGAGGAGAGCGTCCGGGCCGAAGAAGGAGCGCCGGAGGACGGAGAGCATCAACACGGCGTTCGCCGAGCTGAGGGAGTGCATCCCGAACGTCCCGGCGGACACCAAACTTTCTAAGATTAAAACTTTACGCCTGGCCACCAGTTACATCGCCTACCTGATGGACGTCTTGGCCAAAGACTCCGGGGAGACGGAGGGCTTTAAGGCCGAGATTAAGAAATTTGAAAACCGGGATCTGAAAAGGAAACGAGAAGTGGTGAGTTTACGGGAAACCGCTTTTACTAAAACGCCTTCACGTCGTTCAGAAGCCGAATGCTTTAAATACCACAACTGCGAATGTCCTGAAACTGGGCAAATAGAAGCTGCATGTGTAAAATGGCGACGATGGTAAAATTACCCTGATTCCTCGTTTTTTTTTATTATCACCAATTCATCAAACGCGAACAGAACCAGGTTGTTATTAGATTAAACCAGCGTCACCACAGCTCAGTTTGCTGTAAGTTTAGCTCCGTCAGAGCAAAATACGACAACCCTCAGCAAAAATCTGGGTTTTAATTTGTGAAGCAGAAAAATTAATTTACACTCAGATCATTGAATCCGTTTAGGATGTGATAGTTATATTAAATTAAAACCAAGACTAAACACATGTTCTGTAACTAAAACATTCCACGTGATAATAAATTATTTTCAAGTCAACAAAATTAAATAAGAGCAGCGCCTGAAGTAAAACAAGCATTATTCACATTAGTGGCACCAGATGTGACGCGAGCCTCATTATGATACTTCTCAAATGTATTAGTTTGGTCTCTAATATTTTCCTTTACTGATGAAAACATTATCAACATTTTTAGTTCAGTCAGCGCGAGGCACTTATAAACAGTGACATCACACGGACTCATACGTGTGGTCACTTCAGTAAAGTCCGTCGTGTTGGTGGCGCCAGTGCAGCGTGATGTGCGGCTTGTGACGCTGACGCCTGTGTTCCCTCCGCCCGCAGACCGACAGCCTGCCCGACTCCTTAGGACACGAGAAGAAGGCGAAGGGCCGCACCGGGTGGCCGCAGCAGGTCTGGGCTCTGGAGCTCAACCAGTGAGGGCTTCTGCGTCCTCGCGCCTCCTCATCCCCGAACCTCATCAAAGACTCTGGATTGAGACCAGATTAAAACCACTGACTGGCTGACGCTCAATGCACCGTTGCGCACGTGCAATGACAACTGAAGGACAGCCCGTAAACGGCGGAGGAAACTCCGAGGCGCTGTTTTCTCCTGGCGAATCTGGCTGTAGGTGTTTGATATTTGTGGTATTTCTGCTTTCGATGTTCCCACCCTCCAGTACTGTAGACCAGATGTGGCCACGGTGTCAAAAACCTCTGTCTTCCCTAAAATGCGTCTCTCTGGCGCTGAAACGGCAAAATCAGTTGTGGCAAGTAACAAATATAGTAAATCCTGAATAAAACGTGAGATCAAAGGCATCGTTTAAATTATCATTATTATTTTGACTTTAGGTGAGCTACCGGCTGTAAAATTGTTTGATAAATGAATATATTAAAATATCGTCAAACTGCGTTCACCACTCAGCGCGTTTTAGCATATTTCCGTATTTATTTCCTGTGTGTGTGTGTTTGTGTGTGTAGTCGAAGCCTTTCTCTGACTTGTTTTATCGTTTTATTTTTCTTCTTTTATTTCGCTATAGAAACTTTCCTAAACCCGACGCTAAGGAAATCATTATTGAATAGATCCAAACGTATTTTTTATTTTATGTATGAATTTACTTTGAACGTCTTCCATTTATACATTTTACAAAAGATATAGCGAACATTGACAAGTAAAATTACTTAAAATACAAACACACACGCTGATACTGAATTTAAAAGCGCTAGTACTTAAAATAATGACAAACCAAATAACGGCCTACTTTGCGTCTCACGCAGGGCCACAGGCTACACAATTACACAATTAAATGGATAGTTGCAGGGGTCAAACATGATTGTGGTCTTGTTGGGAAAAGAGTCCAGAGGACGCAAGTTTTGAGAAGAAAAGCTTTTTGACACCGAATTTGTTGCAGTCAGAATATTTAAAATCCAGTTTGTCGGTCCGATCATCTGATTGTCAGGTCTTCAGGCTGTTAGAGATGTTTGTGTAAAGTCTGTTTAAATATACTGACCTGAATCTACCTCAAAATTAATGTCACTGTCCGTTTAGAAAAGAGGGAAACGTTCAGAATGCGACAGTGAACAAACAAAAACAACTACGAGGGTTCATATTACCGTGCGGAATGTTGATGCAAATGTACATTAGATGTGAAGTTATATAGTTCCGTAAATAAATGAATTATTTTAAGCCAACGTTGGTGTTGATACGTGTCCAAATAATGGGAATAATATAATGATCAGATCAGGTTCTTCTTTTTGGTTTGATTTGGCTGCGACTTATTTAGAGGGAGACGAACCAGGAGCCTTAACGTAAATTCACGGCAATATGTCGAATTCAGGCCAAAAGCTTAAACGCCACCAGACGCTTGAAGAGTTTGACTAAAACATGGAAAAACAAATGATTTATACGTGAAAGTAAATAAAAATCTGTTTTCTTTCGTTTTTTTAAATTTAAAATCTTAATAGGAGCGTAAGTAGATGACGCCAAACATTTGACTTTGTGTTATATAGTGTGGAAAGCAGAGGATCAACAGTGACCTCTAGCGGCTGTGGCGCAACAAGGCAACAGACGAAAGCAGGATCACATTTTCACTTTGTTAACTTCAGCTTTGATTACAAGACATAAAATACTGGAGCCCAGGGACTCTGTCTGGATTAGAAGTAGAACATGCCTTCATTTATCTGAACGAGTCAGGTTGTTCCCCATGTACAGCTTCAATAGCAGAACATCTTCACTACACTTTATAAACTTATCAGCATTCTATCTAAAAACATTGGGTGGCAATAAGAACTGAGGAAATATTTGAACTTGAACCAATTTCACAGACCTCCTGCAAACAGGGAAGAGGTTAAAATGATATCAGACGTTTGTGTTACTAGACCAGAACTCAGCTGCAGCCTCTGCAGAGGCTTCAACAGCTTAGCATTAAAATACATTTACAAACTCAACCGAACCCAATGTTTGTCTCACTGCTGCAGCCTTTATCAAGTTACCCTCAATTTATTAATAGAGGTAAATACTTACTTTTCTCCCCAGATGTTGCACATGTTCCAAGTTATCCATGCGACTGAACAGAGATGAGACCATTGCATCTTCCTGTACAATACATTTATTATTATTATTTTATTGGAGCAATAAGCAGTTATTTAAATATGTTTTCTCTATTACAACACTTAGGTTAATGTGGCCTATATGTTAATAAAGTCAGAGGTTACCTACATGTCACTAACAAACCTACAAGCAAAATGAAAACTTAACAGATGCTAAAGAAAAGTGGACAAACTCAGTGTGATGGAGAGATTTAAATATTTGCTGCCAAGTTGAAAATAATAATTTAGTCACCATCATAAAACACAATCCAACTAGGAAATGATGCTTTAAAAGGAGGGAAAACAAAAGGTGTCAGCATCAACAACCTACAGACACAGTGATGGATCAGTCTTATTAAAGCCGCCGTCGTCACAGTCAGCGTAACAGTCCTGTGTGACGAACTGAAACCCGCTGCTCAGATCAAACAATGTGCAGCCAAATTTAAATGCGAGCGATCAGAACGAGATGTTCAGTGTTTTCACCGTTCAGATTATTTCAACTGGCCACAGAATCAGAAAAGATTAAACGGTGTTGTTGGCGTTTGAGACGGGCGAAGAATTCGAGCATCAAATAATCGCCGTGTTTGAATTAGTCCAGCAGCGTCTAGCGAGTCCGTTCCTGCCTTCTGTCCAACAGGCTGACTTCCTGAAGTCCACCCACAGGTGATTAGTATCAGCTCAAGGGACGAGACAAAAACCACCAATCTTAAATATTAAAGACACTAATAATTACTCTCACGCTTCCAACGGAGGAAAAAGAAAAATCTAAATCATATTTCAAGCAATTACCACTTTATACAGCATGTAGAGTTAAGGCTCAACTAAAGACAAAAGGGAAAACAAAAAGCTAAAAAATGAAAGTAGCTACCAACAGCTGGCATGTGCAGAGTATCACGTGTTTACATACGAGGACAGGGATCGTGGCTGAACGTCATTCCTCACCATCGGTAACGTCCAGTTCTGGGCCAGGACCCGACTGTAGGTTCCTTCAGTCCTGCAAAAAGGTTCAACACTCTCCCTGTTTGGCACAAGCATCCCTCAATGTGGACGTGATAACAGTCGACTCGGCAAAGGAAACATCTGAATGTTTTGGGTTCTGTACTCTTAAGGCAGTAATATTTTGTACATTGCATTCAAGCAAGTTACTGGAGATTCTACTTTGTACATGACTATGTTACATCACAGCACGCGTCCTGGTCTCG
The DNA here is from genome assembly GCF_900634795.4 of Betta splendens. Taxonomy (NCBI): domain Eukaryota; kingdom Metazoa; phylum Chordata; class Actinopteri; order Anabantiformes; family Osphronemidae; genus Betta; species Betta splendens. Next base: position 1,459,612 of record NC_040894.2, on the reverse strand, counting down.
GACGTCTTTAGCGAAGGTGGAGGGAGTTCTATGAAACTAGACCAATCTTGTGTGTCCTTCACGGAGGACGCTGGGAGGGGACGGGGCTGCAGGAGCTGCTTCGTGTTCGTCACTGTTATTACAGACTAGCCGGGTTTTGCCGTAGCTACTGTTGTTCATAAGGTTCAGTCCAGTGGTTTGCCGCTGTCCCCTTTCTGGTCCAAGCGGCTCTTGCTGCTCTTCACCATGTAAATGAAGTAGGTCAGCGTCTCCTTCTCGTTCACCGGGATGTTCCTGAAGTGACGACTCACCGTCTACAGAGCAACACAACACAGATTTATGCACAGTAAGAAGGCGTCTGCTCCTCCAGGCTTACTGATAACACTAACAAACAGCAGAACACACTATTAGAAAATAGGACACTCAGTGTTCTGATTTGTATGAGGCTCGTGTCACTTTCACAGCCTGACTGAGGAGAAATCTGCGTCTCCTCTATTGACGACGCTGGTTTGGAAAAGCAAGTCACGGGGTTGAACAGAGGAGATGCTGGAAGGAATTAGTAAAGAATTTGGACTCCACCAGTCATCTGTCAGGCAGATCATGGTCGTTCAGCTCAACGCCAGCGGTCACAGCCAGCAGATAGCTGATGTGGAGGTAGCTGTACTTTACTTTGAATTATTTCATGTCCACAAAATAATAACAAAGGATCCAGATAAAAGATTAAACTACCTCCGCAAACAGTCACGTGACCCCACTCGCCAAATGTTCCTTAACACACTCTGAAACAGATGTTTTCTCTGCAACCGTCTTGGTCATAAACAGAAGGACTTTTTATTTGGGGCAGTTTAACACATTTGCATAAAAAGCCTATAATACAACAGCTGCCTTGTCAGAGTTGACTAGATGCCAAAACAGTCAGCCAATGGTAGATGGTGAGATAAAGGCCGGTCTGCAGTCACACCCACAGCTTTGGAGCAACACGTTGAACATCTGAGCCTAATGTTGAACCGATCTCAGACTTGTGTGTGGCTGCTCCACACTGAGAATCTCCCGGAGCTGCACGCTGCTATTTTTAGGTCATCTCATGTCGCATCACAAACAAGTAGACATTTGAAACACATCACGAGCCATTTCACAGGTTTTATGTTTTGTGGTTGACTGTAGTCATTGATCTTAACCGAATTTAAAATTATACACGAACAGCTGAATATTTCCAGGAGGAGTAATCGGGTCTTAAGTCTGACTAATGTGTGTTTGGATTGAAAAGCAGAAGAAAACACCGTCTGTTACGCTTCTCCTCACTCTGCTCAGCAGCAACTGCTTCTCCTGAACAGGGGAACAGCTGTAAGTGGTTGTGGAGCTGTTGACTAGTGCTTTATAAATGATGTGAGAAGCTCATTAATAGGAGAGTCTGAACCTGACTAAAAGCCTGGGGAAACATTCAACTTACAGCTTGGTTTTGTTTTAGCCCGTTAGCTCAGCAGTTCGCTCACATCCGACCCCATACACAAGGTATTTGTGAGGTCAAGGGTCAAGCCAGCTGCATGAAGTCCACCTGTTGATTTGGCAAATTAGTCCAACAATCTCCCCGTGACCAATTACTGCAGAATAAGCTCTGCAACACGACGTACATCATGGGCATGTGAGGGCCGAGAAGAAAGAGCCTACGAGCAGCTAATGAGGGCGGTTCAGAACAACCGGCCTGATTATTGCAAAGGACCCAGAGAGACGCACACAGCTTCCTTCCAGTACGCTCTTTAAAACAAAGTTTAGGTGTTCTTTTAGGTGAAGCTGTTTTTATTAAATCCACACAACAAACAAAATGTCTTTCGAGCTTTCGACCTTAGGACTGATTCCCCCCAGTGTTCAGTCAAGCAGTTCCAACTACTCAATCTGCTGAGCTTCATGTTTCATATAATCTTAATTGATTTGTGTTATAATAAAGGGTTTCGTTTCATTAGCGTAGCATTGGTTGGTGACTCTGGTACCAGTGTTCTCCTACCTCTGCCAGCTGGGCCTTGTTGAGGCCGGGTCGCGTCTGCAGCTTGTAGTGTCGCTTGTAGCGTCTCAACGTGTTCACCTGCAGCTGGAAAAGGTCGACCTGAGACAAGAAGCAGGGGCGGTCAGTGATTCTCTAACGTTAATATGTTCTCTTATTGTGCTTGTGTTTTCTTTGTTCTATTCTGACCATGATCATGTACTTTACCTCAGGCACCTCCACGTCATGGTCTGGGGACTCCCCTCCATCATCACTGGTCTTCCTCTTCCTCTTGTTGCGAACGCTCTGAATGAAGTTCTTGTGAAAATCACAGATGTAAAGATGTCGCACCTATAAGAACATAAAGAAGCGTGAGGGGGCAGTGGAGCTGTTACATTTGTTCCTGTTTAAACGCAGACAGATGTTTTATAATTTCAGCTTAATGTCTCCAGTTCAACACACATTGTGTTTGTTCTACTAGAGACTCATTTACCAGGTCACACTCACAAGTGACTGTTCACTTCTTCTTGGAACCAAAGCAGAAGTCAAACTAATGACTATTCTGCTTGGGTCTCAACACTTTGAAGTCAATATAATTTGCTTTTTTCTTTGGAGACTGTGTCCACAAACTGTTACTATAAAACTGTAGGTGTTTTATAGTAACAGTTTGTGGTGCTTGAAACAATGCTCTTCCTTGGCTGTTTCCCAACATCAGAATTCAGATTTTGGATTGTAAAATTATTGTAGTTACTAACTTTTAGTCCTACTGCTAACGCCACTACATCCTTAAAAAACAGACGCCCATATGAACACTGAAGGATTCCCTCCTTTAACAAAGACCTGTGAGACAAATCTAAAATAGACACTTATAATCAGTTCACAACTTATTTGGAAAGTTTGACTTGTAAAAGCTCCAGGCTTCATTACAACTTGAGAAACAGGAGTTTTACACAAAACTTCAGCTTTGGAAAGAACTTACTATATTTGATTAAACTATTAACGCTTCATATTAGCCTTAAAACGTAACCTCCCTGGTTGTCTCTTTCACAGGAAGGACAGATGTGTGTGTTCATCGTGTCCAACGAAACCTCAGTACAAACCGATCTAAACAGGGACAATACGAGCAGGAGACGTTTAGAGGACGGAGATGGAACATTCATATTAAAACTCGGAGCTTTATTTCTAACCCTGTCAGAATCTTTTCAAATCCAAACCTCCTATCGACAACTTGGTGCTGCACACTTTTAAATAAGTTCTGAGGCTCTTTAGGCCTTGACACGTTCCTAGTTTTAGTTAGTGTGTCGGTAGTGATCCTCTCCATAACAGACGAACTAACGACAACTAAGAAACGCGGAGTTGAGCAACAGCCATTTTATGACGATCGGCGGAGGCGTGTTACAATGAACGAAGGCTGAGTCGACTGTGTTGACTGGTGGCCTCCATTACGCTGCCATTTAACCGGTGTGGGTGCAAACAAGAGCACGGGGCGCCGCTGCAGTAGGAGCAACATTACGAAACGCTTAAATCCCAGCTTTTGTGTTCCCGTTGACAAGAGCTAACAGGCTAACTAGCGCTAGCTGTCAGCTGGAGGCACAACAGCTAACGTTACCGTCCAGCTGCCAAAACCACCAGCCGAGCTGTGACGCGGTTCTGCGTTTTGACTTACACTCTTGTCGATGTCCAGTTTCAGCTTCTTCTGGGATATACTCTTCTGGATCCGCTTGCTGAAGGAGGCGTTTCCAGCTGACCGGCCACAGCGCTCCCCGTCCTCGATCAGACAGCAGCTCTGGCCGTAGAACGGCGGAGCGGGCGGTCCGTCGTGGCTGTCTTCTTCTGTGCTGAATCCATTCATTCTGTACGGGCGCCCTGCTATTTATATTTATGTCCGAAGTGAAGCAGTTGGCGTTAGAGCCACTATCAAGCTTGCAAATTAACTGTTACTGTTGACCGTCGGCGAAAGCCAACCTCGTCTCAGCTAGCTCTGCTAAATGGGTCGTTCTTAAGCTAACAGCCCTCGATGTTCGATCTCGACTCTGCTAACTTACTTAGAACGACGAGTATCGCCTATCGAAGCCATTTCTCAGCGATCTCCATCAAATCTAACTAGAGAACAGCGGCTGCTAACGTTAGCTAGCCCCGGTGCTAGCAGGACCGCAAGGTGGCTTAGCTGCCGCTAACGGACAAATTCCTATGGTGGAACCGCAGCTGTCCCTACAAACAACTCAAACTACTTTTCGGTAAAACCCGCGCGTGACAACTACCTCACCCGACCCAGACGTTTTCCGTCGGTTCCAACAGATGAGACAGTTCTGAAGAAATCACGTTTAAACAAACTGCAGCTCAACAATCGCGGCACTCGTTCAGGGCAGTTCGTACAAAGAAACATGCTCCGTCGCTGTGGCGGAAGTTAGCATCCTCGAACACGATTGGGCGGCTTTGGAAGACGGCGGGGCTAAGACGCAAAAGCCGGCGTCTCATAGGTTGGAAGAAGCGTCAGTAACCTAGCGGTTTCTTCCTGTATAGCTCAGTCATATGTTTTCTACTGTGAATAGGACTCGAGGCTAAATGAATGGTTTTTAACTGCTAACAGCGACTGGACTATTGTAAACACATTGGTTGCATTTTTATAATAAGTTATAGCAACACGACTATTTGTTACAAAAGTGGAAATTAAAAGGTACATGAATGGGTAGATCCAAGTCTGACATCTGGGCTCGGTTCTTTCGGCCAGTCTAGTGATAGTCAGCCCATTTCCACCGAACCTCCTCCTCAGAGTACCTCTAGATTAATCTATTCGTCAGATGGTCTATAAACATCAAATAGGACTCTTAGTATTTAATGTGGTGTAATTTCCTGGAAGCTCTCCTTCAAATATCAATAACATAACACATCACCACTTACAAGAAATAGCTTTCAAAAATAATAAATCACTGTACACATTTAAAGTCACTGTACTCAATTGGCACGTCACACTTCATACGTAACTTACTTCCAAACTCCTCCTACTTCTTATTTTATAGCGTTTGATTTTACTGACATTATGTTTCTTATTTAGTTTATAGTAAGAATGTTGTTGAACACAAAGCACAGGGTCAACTAGACGTCGACTACATTTGTTATATGTAAATATTTCAGTTTTAAATTATTCAGATTCAACATTTTTTTTTCTATAGCTATTAACTTCTTAGTCAAACAAAACTACAGTTAAAGCTGAGAGTAGTGAAGTTTACTTAATGTACAGCACTCACTATTAAAATTATTGTTTGCCAGGTACCAATTTGTGAAAGCAGATTATCGGACAATATATTATGGTTCTAATTATGGAGGCAAATGCAACGCATTTGTAAAATGTTGTATATAGATGCATTTGTAATTCATATTTAGAGTAATTCAAGTACCTTTATATAGTACGTCAGCCCAAGCATACAATTTTAGTGGAAAGAGCCCATTGTTTTGTTTGTGTGCCTGTTCCTGTGTAGCTCAAAACCCAAATGACAGAAGTTCTCTGAGAAGTACATCTACGCACACACATCGTGACAGCACCTACCGCCAAGTTCCTTCACTTCCGGTGGATACAGAGGCCTCAGGGCGGGTACCGTTTTAAAGAACGGAACTGTTCACAATGTAACCAATAGAAAAGCACTCACGTGACCCTCGGGCAACCAATCAGATCGACAAGTCTGTTTCCGCCGGCCAGGTTTTATAAAGGCCCCCCAACCAATCCAAACCACTTCTCATCAGAGCTTAAAGTCTGTTTAGCGAGAAGCTACGATTTCACGGCGGTTCCCTTTTAGCCAAGTTCAGGAAACATGGTGAGTTAAAAATGACATTTCATTTAGTAGTTTGTTACTGTCACGAAGATGTTTGATAACGTCATAAAGGCGAAATGTATTGTTAAGTATTATTCCTAAAACTTTACTAACTGGGATTCAGATTTTGACTTAGTAAGATCCTTTATCAGAAAGATGCTGTGGTGCCACCATGCTGTGGTGTGTCACTACCCTGGTCTCTATTCAGCTTCAGACCTGTCAAACTGAACCATTCACTAAACGCTTTGAAGCTTTATGTTCAATCATTAATATAATGGGCCGCTCAATGACCTCTTTGAAGGCCAGTCTTCAAACGCAGATGTGTCTGGTTTTACGGAAACAATGGTAAACGTCATCAACTCTCCATGTAGTTTCCCACATTAGATGCCTCCTAATCAGGTCTTTATGGCCAACAGGTGTGGTCACCTGTATTCAGGGATGCCCTTAAATGGGTTATACATCAAACAAAAGCTCAAACTACACAAATGGAGGAAAGTTGCAAATTATTTTGAGAAACTATAATATTTCTTGCAGTTTTTATGCAAATGAATGCAAGACATTTGAATCAGTGAATGGTATTTTCCTCCTTTTTCTGCAGCTTCTGTCTTTGCTTTTATCATGTGATGAAGTCATCAGGCCCCAAAAAGCACAAGGGCATTTTATTTTTAGAACTTGCCCTATTCTAAAAGTTTGAAATGCAGTGTTTTGTAAGGGCACTCACTGGTGATCCTTTTCTATAAATGACTCCCCTCCACAGCGTGAGTGTATCTCGGTGCACGTTGGTCAGGCTGGAGTCCAGATCGGTAACGCCTGCTGGGAGCTTTACTGCCTGGAACACGGAATCCAGCCTGATGGGCAGATGCCCAGCGACAAGACCACTGGAGGGGGAGACGACTCCTTTAACACCTTCTTCAGTGAGACTGGAGCTGGAAAACATGTGCCAAGGGCTGTGTTTGTGGATCTGGAGCCGTCAGTCATTGGTAAATGTAAACAGAGGAATGCAGAGGTTTTCTTTTTCTCTTTATTGCAACTCATGTTGGTTTTCTGTAGACGAGGTCCGTACTGGAATCTACCGCCAGCTGTTCCACCCAGAGCAGCTGATCACTGGCAAGGAGGACGCAGCCAACAACTACGCACGTGGACACTACACCATTGGCAAAGAGATCATTGACCTGGTGCTTGACAGGATCCGCAAGCTGGTGGGTGACTTGTCGGGAGTAGGAGTTCTGACGGTTCCTAGTTCTGCTTCTGTGTACCCTGAGCACCACTTAATGTTAACTGTCCCTCTCTGTTCCCAGTCTGACCAGTGCACAGGGCTTCAGGGGTTTTTGGTCTTCCACAGCTTTGGAGGTGGCACCGGCTCTGGCTTCACCTCCCTGCTCATGGAGCGTCTGTCCGTCGACTATGGCAAGAAATCAAAGCTGGAGTTTTCCATCTACCCAGCGCCACAGGTGTCCACTGCTGTGGTGGAGCCCTACAACTCCATCCTGACCACCCACACCACCCTGGAGCACTCTGACTGTGCCTTCATGGTGGATAATGAGGCCATCTACGACATCTGCCGTAGGAACCTCGACATCGAGCGTCCGACCTACACCAACCTGAACAGGCTGATCAGTCAGATCGTGTCCTCCATCACGGCCTCCCTTCGTTTTGATGGCGCTCTCAATGTGGATCTGACAGAGTTCCAGACCAACTTGGTGCCATATCCTCGCATCCACTTCCCCTTGGCCACCTACGCCCCTGTCATCTCCGCTGAGAAAGCTTACCACGAACAGTTAACAGTGTCGGAGATCACAAACGCCTGCTTCGAACCAGCCAACCAGATGGTGAAATGTGATCCTCGCCATGGAAAGTACATGGCCTGCTGCCTCTTGTACCGCGGGGATGTCGTACCCAAAGACGTAAATGCTGCCATCGCCACCATTAAAACCAAGCGCACCATCCAGTTCGTGGACTGGTGCCCCACTGGCTTCAAGGTGGGCATCAACTACCAGCCCCCCACCGTGGTTCCTGGTGGAGACCTGGCCAAGGTCCAGAGGGCTGTGTGCATGCTGAGCAACACCACCGCTATCGCAGAGGCCTGGGCTCGGCTTGACCACAAGTTTGATCTGATGTACGCCAAGCGTGCCTTTGTCCACTGGTACGTGGGGGAGGGGATGGAGGAGGGAGAGTTCTCTGAGGCCAGAGAGGACATGGCGGCTCTGGAGAAGGACTATGAGGAGGTTGGCCTCGACTCTGCTGAAGGTGATGGCGAGGACGAAGGCGAGGAGTATTAAACAGCTGTTCATTTCCCCTGAGCTCTGATCTGTACCTGCTGAATAAAACCTTGACTGCAGTATTTGGTCCCTTGGTCTTTAATCTCTTCATCTCCAGTCAAAGTTTGTTACTACAGATAACAGCATACTGCTGCCCAGTCTTGTCAGAAGTGGTGTATATAAGCTGTCCTGACTACAGGCAGTGGTGTTTAGCAGATGTGATCTACAGTCTTAATTAGATGCAGGACGTTAAGCACATTGGAGATCAAGGTGGGGTTTGTTAGCATCACATACAAAAGATAACATTCTTTCAATCACCTTTATCAGACACTATTGAAACACCACTTAATGCTACAGTTTGTCTTTCTTTGAATCTTAATGCATTTGTAGTTTAAACAGAGACTTTGAGTGTTAATACACTACACAGATTATAAATAATCTGTGCATGTCATAGATCAGCCTGCGATTCCACCATTTACCACTAAGTGGTGACAAATGTTCACACGAAAACAATGACGCACTGATCTGACTGTCCATGTGTGACCCAGTTTTTACAGCACATTTCACAACACTTGTCAATTTAATGCATATAAGAGACGAACGGTGAAATCCATCCGCTCACATTGTCTTTCTCACACTCGGCTTTGTTCCATAATTGTGCGAGCTCTTCAGCAGACGTGACAGCACTTAATGAAAAGCAGAGGTCTAAAAAGCACCTGCTTCTCTGATGGAAGGACTATGACTGAAAGCCAATTATTTATATTATTGTAATACCTGACTCTACTTCAATGAGCCCAAGGTGTATTACAGTTACTGTAGGAACGTGGGTAAAGAAGAGAGCACAGAGACACATATCTGCCTCCCGATTCAGCCCATAGTGAGTGTGGAGCTACTTTCTTGACCTCTCAAATGTGGGAAAAACCAACTTCACTTACCAACATAAAGCAAATCTTCTCTTACATTATTTTATCATACGGTCACTGTACTGAATCGGTACGTCGGACTTCTTACGTAGCTTATTTACTAAACTCCTCCTACTTCATTTTTTAAGCATTTGCAGTTACTGACGTTATGTTACTTATTTAATATTTATAGATACAGTTCATAGTAAGAAAGTTAGTGACCACAAAGCACAGGGTGAACTAAACTTCACCTTAATTTGTTATCTGTAAATATTTCCATTTGAACCTATTTAGAATTATAAAAAAAATAAAAGCTATTAACACCTTAGTCAAACAAAACTGCAGTTAAAGTGGAGAGTACCTTTGTACTAGTGAAGTGTACTTATTGTGCAGTACTCATTACTAAAAGTATTGTTTCACAGGTACCAATTTGTAAATCCAATATATAAGGGTTGTATTTATTTATGTAGACAAATTCAACACTGTAATATGTTAATATGTTGTATATGAATGTATTTGTAACTCATATTTAGAGTAATTCAAGTTCCTTTATTTAGTACGTCAGCTCAAGCACAAAGTACTAGTGGCCCTGCTAAATGTTGTGTTGTTTGTTGTGCACTGTGAAAGAGCCGGTTGTTTTGTTTGTGTGCTTGTTTCCGTGTAGCTCAAACCCCAAATGACAGAGGTTTTCATATCTGAGCAGACACATCGTGACAGTACCTGTGTGACCCGATGAAAAATAAAGAAATATAGTACTGTACTTTAAAACTATCGTATTTTGATCCAAAATAATAATTTCAGTCTAGGATTAATACAATTATTTGTTTCTTGAAGAAAACATTCTTGAATCTTGAACTTTCGTATGAAATAAAAACAACTTTAAAAATCATAGTGCATTTAAAAACAAACATATTCTATGTGCACATGACCTAATAAGTCACACAGATGTTTAGTTGTTTCAATTGAACAATCGTTTTATTCGTTTTCGGAGCTAGAGACTTGATGTATTGTCCGTGTTTTCTTTTACATGTTTTTATCACTATAATGTCTGACACCCCTTGAACACCGCAGGAGCGGCAAAAGGATTCGGCCTCATTCAACAGGTTGAATGCGTCCCTGAAACGTGGCGTCCAACTCACAGAGAGGCCATGAGGCTGCTTGGTTTACTCACCAGTTTTTCTACCACCGGAGTCTTTTCTTTTCCTAGTTTGCCTCGGTTCGGACCTCAAGTTCGCTTATTTTCACTCTTGTCGCGATCCACGGCACAACTGAGCAAACAAAGCTTGCAGATCATCGAACCAATCAGCAGCGTTGCTGATGTGATTGACAGAAGGGAGGAGCCAACCAGCTACGAATGAAAAGTTTCTGGTGATGTGCGTGTCAATCAATAAGCCATAAAAACATGATGAACGGCAAAACTATCGTATATTGGCTCTACGATATCGTACAGACTCCGAAACTATCGTATAACTACGATAACTATCGTATGTCTGGCAACACGGATGGATACAGAGGCCTCAGGGCGTTCACCGTTTTAAAGAACGGAACTGTTCTCATTGTATCCAAGCCAAAAGCGCCCATGTGACTCCGGGTAGCCAATCAGATCGAGGAGCCAGTTTCCGCCGGCTAGGTTGTATAAAAGGCCCCGCCCAACCAATCCAAACCACTTCTCATCAGAGCTTAAAGTCTCTTTAGCGAGAAGCTACGATTTCACGACGGTTCCCTTTTAGCCACGTTCAGGAAACATGGTGAGTTAAGAATGACATTTCATTTAGTAGTTTGTTACTGTCACGAAAATGTCTGATAACGTCATCAAGGCGAAATGTATTATTAAGCATTAATCCTAAAACTTTACAAACTGGGATTCAGATGTTGACTTAGTAAGATCCTTTATCAGAAAGTGTAGTTTTGCGAAAATAAAGCCGACATGGATATGATGAAACATGGATATGATGAAACATGGATATGATGAAATATGGATATGATAAAACATGCGCAGAAGTCAATCCAGTACTTGCCGTCGACACTTGGACCATGCTGTGGTGCCACCATGCTGTGGTGTGTCACTACCCTGGTCTCTATTCAGCTTCAGACCTGTCAAACTGAACCATTCACTAAACGCTTTGAAGCTTTATGTTCAATCATTAATATAATGGGCCGCTCAATGACCTCTTTGAAGGCCAGTCTTCAAACGCAGATGTGTCTGGTTTTACGGAAACAATGGTAAACGTCATCAACTCTCCATGTAGTTTCCCACATTAGATGCCTCCTAATCAGGTCTTTATGGCCAGCAGGTGTGGTCACCTGTATTCAGGGATGCCCTTAAATGGGTTATACATCAAACAAAAGCTCAAACTACACAAATGGAGGAAAGTTGCAAATTATTTTGAGAAACTATAATATTTCTTGCAGTTTTTATGCAAATGAATGCAAGACATTTGAATCAGTGAATGGTATTTTCCTCCTTTTTCTGCAGCTTCTGTCTTTGCTTTTATCATGTGATGAAGTCATCAGGCCCCAAAAAGCACAAGGGCATTTTATTTTTAGAACTTGCCCTATTCTAAAAGTTTGAAATGCAGTGTTTTGTAAGGGCACTCACTGGTGATCCTTTTCTATAAATGACTCCCCTCCACAGCGTGAGTGTATCTCGGTGCACGTTGGTCAGGCTGGAGTCCAGATCGGTAACGCCTGCTGGGAGCTTTACTGCCTGGAACACGGAATCCAGCCTGATGGGCAGATGCCCAGCGACAAGACCACTGGAGGGGGAGACGACTCCTTTAACACCTTCTTCAGTGAGACTGGAGCTGGAAAACATGTGCCAAGGGCTGTGTTTGTGGATCTGGAGCCGTCAGTCATTGGTAAATGTAAACAGAGGAATGCAGAGGTTTTCTTTTTCTCTTTATTGCAACTCATGTTGGTTTTCTGTAGACGAGGTCCGTACTGGAATCTACCGCCAGCTGTTCCACCCAGAGCAGCTGATCACTGGCAAGGAGGACGCAGCCAACAACTACGCACGTGGACACTACACCATTGGCAAAGAGATCATTGACCTGGTGCTTGACAGGATCCGCAAGCTGGTGGGTGACTTGTCGGGAGTAGGAGTTCTGACGGTTCCTAGTTCTGCTTCTGTGTACCCTGAGCACCACTTAATGTTAACTGTCCCTCTCTGTTCCCAGTCTGACCAGTGCACAGGGCTTCAGGGGTTTTTGGTCTTCCACAGCTTTGGAGGTGGCACCGGCTCTGGCTTCACCTCCCTGCTCATGGAGCGTCTGTCCGTCGACTATGGCAAGAAATCAAAGCTGGAGTTTTCCATCTACCCAGCGCCACAGGTGTCCACTGCTGTGGTGGAGCCCTACAACTCCATCCTGACCACCCACACCACCCTGGAGCACTCTGACTGTGCCTTCATGGTGGATAATGAGGCCATCTACGACATCTGCCGTAGGAACCTCGACATCGAGCGTCCGACCTACACCAACCTGAACAGGCTGATCAGTCAGATCGTGTCCTCCATCACGGCCTCCCTTCGTTTTGATGGCGCTCTCAATGTGGATCTGACAGAGTTCCAGACCAACTTGGTGCCATATCCTCGCATCCACTTCCCCTTGGCCACCTACGCCCCTGTCATCTCCGCTGAGAAAGCTTACCACGAACAGTTAACAGTGTCGGAGATCACAAACGCCTGCTTCGAACCAGCCAACCAGATGGTGAAATGTGATCCTCGCCATGGAAAGTACATGGCCTGCTGCCTCTTGTACCGCGGGGATGTCGTACCCAAAGACGTAAATGCTGCCATCGCCACCATTAAAACCAAGCGCACCATCCAGTTCGTGGACTGGTGCCCCACTGGCTTCAAGGTGGGCATCAACTACCAGCCCCCCACCGTGGTTCCTGGTGGAGACCTGGCCAAGGTCCAGAGGGCTGTGTGCATGCTGAGCAACACCACCGCTATCGCAGAGGCCTGGGCTCGGCTTGACCACAAGTTTGATCTGATGTACGCCAAGCGTGCCTTTGTCCACTGGTACGTGGGGGAGGGGATGGAGGAGGGAGAGTTCTCTGAGGCCAGAGAGGACATGGCGGCTCTGGAGAAGGACTATGAGGAGGTTGGCCTCGACTCTGCTGAAGGTGATGGCGAGGACGAAGGCGAGGAGTATTAAACAGCTGTTCATTTCCCCTGAGCTCTGATCTGTACCTGCTGAATAAAACCTTGACTGCAGTATTTGGTCCCTTGGTCTTTAATCTCTTCATCTCCAGTCAAAGTTTGTTACTACAGATAACAGCATACTGCTGCCCAGTCTTGTCAGAAGTGGTGTATATAAGCTGTCCTGACTACAGGCAGTGGTGTTTAGCAGATGTGATCTACAGTCTTAATTAGATGCAGGACGTTAAGCACATTGGAGATCAAGGTGGGGTTTGTTAGCATCACATACAAAAGATAACATTCTTTCAATCACCTTTATCAGACACTATTGAAACACCACTTAATGCTACAGTTAGTCTTTCTTTGAATCTTAATGCATTTGTAGTTTAAACAGAGACTTTGAAGTTTATACACTACACAGACTACAAATAATCTGTGCATGTCATAGATCAGCCTGCGATTCCACCATTTACCACTGAGTGGCGACAAATGTTCACATGAAAACAATGACACACTGATCTGACTGTCCACCTCAAGAAACCAGCATGACCTGAATATAAATCCTATCTTTTAGTTTATATAAAACTCTAAGCTATATAAAAAGATCATATAATTAATTCTTAATTGATGTTACCCCATTGGTGAAGAAGCCATCTACCAGCTTGATTGACAGAAGTCCTGCTCGACCTCGGTGCTTGTCGTGCACTCATGTCCCAGCATCAGTGTTGGACCTCAGCGACGCTTGTGTGATCTGACAGGGAGCAAATCCCAGCGTTCAGGCTCTAAACGAGGCGTAATGGTCAGGTTTGTTTGAAGCAGCAGCCAGACTGCAGTTCACTTACTAGTGTGAATCAGATCAACACCTGAGGATGAGGATGCTGCACAGACCAGAGGGAAAGATGAAGAGAGAAGACATAAAAGAAGTTTGGAGGAGTTAAGGCAAGTGGATTATCCTAGGCCCATAAAGACTTTTTAATGGGCAGCTTTGATGGGATGCTGTGGGAACATAATCGCTTGGTGTCTCTCTTGACCTGATGTGGCTCATGAGAGGAGGGGAAATTAATTGCATGCTGATTGATTGAGTTTAAAAGTGGCCAATGATGGAGCGCTGAAGCATTAACAGGTTTTTACTTCGCCGTTCTGAGTTTTATCATCAGAGAAATGCCTCCCAGAGCCAATAACATCTTGCAACGTATTCAAAGTTGTCCCGGTGGCTCGGTCTCTCCGAGACAATGTGACAAGCTGAGCGTTATACGACTTCCCATGAGACTCCAGCAAATGGGCCGTGCTCAAGAGCAATATTACTTCAGCGATGAATAAATCACTGCTGGCTAAAAGCGACGTGAGCTGCTGTGTTGTCAGATGAAATTGTTATGAGATTAACATTTACTAAAAGCGCATTTTTCAAGAGGTAACGAGAGACAAATGAGAGACAGCGGAGGAATATTACTCAGAAACATAAGCCGGCATCTGTGCAGATCTGGTGCTTCTCGCTGGAGCACAGAATTCCCGTCCACAACAGAGACGTGACCCTGAGGAGCAGACGCTGCTCGTGTCGTCAGTTTACCCAGAATCAGACGTTCCTGATTCCCAACAATACGAGGGAACGTTTGAACGTCGTCTTCAGGGAACTCATTTGTCTCCATGTGTGACCCAGTTTTCACAGCACGTTCCACGATACCTGTCAATTTAGTGAGTATAAAAGAGAGAAATGCTGAAATCCATCCGCTCACATTGTCTTTCTCACACTCGGCTTTGTTCCATAATTGTGCGAGCTCTTCAGCAGATGTGACACAGCACTTCATGAAAAGCGGAGGCCTAAAAAGCACCTGCTTCTGCGATGGAAGGACTGTGACTGAAAGCCAATTATCCGCCTGTCACAGAGAGGAATGAAGAATTTCCACCAGCGCCTCGTTTCCTGACACAAACAGGTTCGCTCTGCTTGGAGTTCATTTCCAGGTGGGGATCTAATTTTCTGTCACAGTCTCCTAAAAGACCACGGCCCGGACGGCGTCGGGCCTTTGGTTCTGACCCCAGGTCTGCGGGTTCTGTCACGGTGCGAGGCCGTATTTCATGGACAGATGACAAAGAAGCTGTCGTCTGGTTTGTCTTTAACTCTGAGCATCATAGAGCAGAAATGAAGCTGTGTCCACTGGGACCGTTCAATAATCCATCAGTAACTAATTAGTGGCAGCCTATTAGGAGACGTGTAATTCTGCCCCAACACGACTAATAAACATGACAAAAGCCTTTAAAGTAAACAGTCTTGACTGACAGGTTCTATACAGGTCCCACTGGACTCAGGCTTTCACAGCATCATCGCCTATAATCGCGCTTTACTCCTCAGACAACGAGCGAATGAACACATCTGCTAAATTCAGTTCAATCAATGAGCGTCATTGTTTTCCCACGAGAACTGGACTCCGCTCTGAATTGATCACAGTAGCTTCACAAAGCTTTCCAGAGATTCTGGCTTGTGTGTAATAATTAAAATCATCTCTTTGCCGTGTGTGGGTGTGGGTGTTGCTTTGTAAACCAACCATCAGCCAAGCGGCCTTTTCAGTTGGGTCAAAGCACAGTCACATCATTCAGTCACATTTTACTCAATACATTAGAAGAACATAAACGTTCAATAAGAAAGGATAAAATAGTTATAAAGTGTAACTCTTGGAGTAAAAGGTGCAAAAAAAATCACTTTAACCAAGATGAAATTCTGCATTAATGTTGACCTTTTCAGCACGGAGCCTTTCAATCCAGCTTCTCTTTCCAAGAAACTATAACCTTGGCTCGTGTGTATATTATATAATTACACGTATATAACAAGATGGTGGTGGTGAGATTTAAAGAGGAACCAGGTTCAATCTGCTGTCAGTCATCAACATTTCCGTCATTTGAGGAATTCACTTCTTTAGTGTCAGCGAATTCAGTAAAACTGGTCTCGTGCTGATTCAATTGACAGTGTTACTGCAATGTTGTATCAGTTATTGTAATAATTCGCTTGCAACCTTTTAACGCCACCATGACAGAAGTGCCACTGACATATGAGTTACAGCATTAAATATCCATAGGTTTAAAGCCAAGCTCCTGATGCGCAGCTGGGATATTTAGTCCAGTTTAAGTGTTTTGTGAATAATTTAATGCCTTTGACCTCTGACCTCATCAAAATTCTGCAGTTATAGCTCATTTCAGATGCTGAACTACTGAGAGTTAAACATAAATCTTTTACCTAAAATGACCTTTGACTTTTACTAATACTCGAATTATAAAACAGACAACTGGTGTGATTCCATTGGAATAGTTGCATGACCTCTAAAACATCTGTGCAGGAGACGTGAGAAAAGGTGCAGGTAAAGGTCATCCACCAGGAACTGGGCGTGGACCAAATAAAGGGGGCGTGGCCCAGATGAATGAGGGACAAACGGAAGAAAACCAAACCCCCGGCATCAGCTGTTTTAACCTTTAGTAAAGTAAATAAACATCGAATCACGATCATCTGTTCCTGCGACACATCAACATATTGTCGCTCATTTCCCTGAGAAATCGACTCACAGGACACACTACGGTTTATTCCTGGTCTCCTGCAGCAGCAGGAGACGTGACGATTCAGTCTGCCGAGCCTCTTCC
>NC_040894.2:1342921-1440421 GCF_900634795.4 Betta splendens | reverse complement strand
GTTATATAAGATAACTATTAATTATACTTAATTATGGCGATAGTAGATCTATGGATGTCCCACTGGAGTAAAGGGAATATGATTGATCTAATAATATATATAATGCTATAAGCTTGTGATGACTCCTTCAGTGTGTGTGTGCAGCATGATAGACACACCACAGGGTACGCTGCTCTGAACGAATGTGTCGTTCAAACTACCTGGCTGAACCAGAGTCATCATAAGGTAATTGTGTGAATGCTAATGTCTAACCATGCTGTGGTATGGGAAGATCAGAATGAGTGGAGACTTGTGTGTTTGAAAAAAATCCAATTAAAGTCTAAGCATCTGCCCAAGTGAGTCTAGGAACAAAACCAGAGAAATTACTATTTAATTCTTACAGGCTCTGATTAACAGGCTGCAAACAACGGAAAACTGGGTGAGGATGTTCAACTTTGGCACCAGGTAAACTATAGAAACAAATAACATTTTATTATGTAGTCCGTGTCACTCATTAGCAAAAGGTTGAACCAGGAGAAGAGGAAGTTGGCAGGTAGGAAGAAGAAGGTAGGGAAGGTTAAGAGTAGATGGAAATCTGTAAGATTTGTTTTGAGAAAGAAAGTCTTGTGAAAGTGAACAATGGGGATAAATTAGCAAGTAGGGGAGGAATCAGGGATCTGTACCCTGCTGTCTCTGTGTGAGGAGCTTTGATCCATCAAGGAGACGTCATCTCTACAGGAATCTGGGACCAACAAAAGCTGATGTTGACCAGAAGCAGAATACTCACAGTGGGGGAGAAAGGACACTCTCTGACCTCTCTCTGACCTCTGTGCAGGACACAAACCAAGACTCTCACTAACTGCACCTTCCAGGGAAAAAGGATTTTCTTCCAGTAGGTGTTTGTTGATTACAGGCACCAGAATCAGAACAAAAGAGAAGATGAAACAAATGCTCAGGAGTGAAGACGGGAAGGTGTTGGTGACTGGGAGATGGAAGAACAGCTGCTGTCTCTTCAAAGAACTGAAGGTGATGGAAGTTTACACCAGCCGGTGTGAGAAAGGTCCAAGACAAAGAATGAAGGAGAAGACAACAGCACTGCCAGAGCGGTCAGAATCATAATGACTGTTCTAATCAAGAAGAACCAGATCTAGTAAGATCCAGAGCAAAGGATTTTCATCAAAATCAGCTAAACCACAGAGACAGCAGAGGACAACAAGTCAGAGCATAGAGAAGACACAGACATGAGCACAGAAACATATAGAGAAGGCATAAATTATTAGGATGTTTCTCAAATCAATGCTAAATTATAACAGTAAATTTAGAATGAGTAGTTTTTATATCCAGACTATTTATGCTCCACAAGTTTTTGAAAAGAAATCAATAGGATTGAATCAAATTTTTAAAAGATTTTATAGGGAAAGCATATATGTCAGATTGATAGAAAAATAGATGAATAACCAATTTTTTCTATAGTGCATTTTCATCCCTGAGTGATGATAATGTAATAATGATAATGATAAAACGGGATAGTAATTATGACCAGATACTGGTTGATGTGGATGTTTACTGAAACAGATAACATCTGAATAGATTTTACTTGAGTCTCTGAGCCAAGGTGCCATTGTTTGACACCTCAAAACCACCTTGTCTGTCCTCACACCAAAGGGTTAATTAACTTTAGAACCATTTGGAGCTGTTTTCACCCAGACAGTCCTGGTGGTTTATCAATGAATACTAACTGGATGTGAATCTAGCGTATTCATGTTATCTCCGACTCACGTTATTGGGATTTGCTATAACTTTACAGGGTTAATTTGTGTTATGTGGCCATATTATTTCCTCTGGAAGGTTTACTAAAAAAGTTTATTCTATTCGGAATTTTCCTAGAAATATTGGATTATTGGAGATGCAAAATTTACAAACAAAACATTTAATAGAATCACTAAGCGATATCTTAATTGAAATTTTTAGAAGTGTATTAGTGTCCATGGATTTGTGATTTTGAAGAGATCTCTCCCATATAACAATTTACATGGGATTATTTTTTGTGACTATACATGACTTTTTGACTTGGACTTCTGACTGCAACACAGACTTGGTTTTTATTTTGTTTCTTCCTAAGAGTTATAGAAGGTGTTACTGAATTCAGTGTACATACAGTATATAGTTTTGTTTTTGCTTGTTTGGGGATTTTTTGATTGTTTTATATGCTTGTGTTTGTTTTAATCTTAGATTATCTGCAGTAAAATGGGTTTTTCTAATGAGATGCTTTATACAGATGTATGAAGGACCACAGTATACAATCATTTCTGTTCTTGTCACTTTCAATCCATATCATCTTTGTGAAATCAGGTTTTGATGAAGGGTGAACCTGGGTTAATCCAGGTACACATGCTAACATCTCTTTTCTTTTTAGCACAATTGACTCATGAGTTTAATCCATGTATCAAAGAGAGGAGGTTCAAATATTTGTTTGTGATTTTTACATTTTTTGTGTTTTGAAAGTGGTTCTGATTTCTCATCCAATATTAAGAGTTGAAAGAGTCTGAATATCATTGATGTTAACCTAGACAATTTCTTCTGAGAATGATAGCGTTGGTTTCTAGATGACAATCAAAACTGGATTAAAAAGACATAAATTAAATTAAATTAAATCTTAAAATTTGTGACCAATGACACAAATGCAAGTATAAGAAGCCACAGATACAGTTTTAATCAGTAAAAACATTAAAATAAAAATAAATAAAAGTCTTAAGGTACTATTTACCAAGAACTATTTAACAGCTGTAACCTCCAAAGCTAAAGTTTGAAAAGGTGAATGATTAGATCCTTCAATGATTGGTTTTGAACTAAACAGGAGTCTATTGTTTATTGATGTTCATTTTATTCAAATTCCTTAAAAATGCATCAACTACTTTATTATTTTCACAAACATCTAAAATGATTCTGTCTTATATAATTGTCAGAGGAGCCATAGTAAGACCTCACAGTGAAGCCTATGATACTTTCTGCTTCACATTTTTATAATGTCTGACTACAGTAACTGAGACTATTCCACAATAGCTTTTCGAACAGTTTTTGCTTTTACTTTAAACATGTTTTCAATTTTATGAAATGTTTCCTGTTTTCACACTGTAAGAAACTGTTCTTCTATTTCTATTTTTCTAATACTAACACTTAATAACACTAACACATCTAACTAACTTTTATCAGCATTAGCTGCTACTACTTTGTGTCATTGATGATGCCATTTATGTGCAGGGTGTAACTGCTTTTAGTTTTATACTTTTAAGCTTCCCTTAATGATTCTCCCCCTGAAAGCAGGAGCTGACCTGACTTACTGTTTTGGACCACCGATGACTAGAAATTTGATGAAAGCGTCATCAACGATGCCTCTGCTAGGGAATTGCTGATTGTGGAAGATTCAGTGGAACATCAACTTCAACTGTTTGAATGTCTTCAGATTGCGAAACAAATCAACATTAGGAAAAAGATAAAACGAAGGACAACAGAGATGGAATCAACAGAAGAGCAACATCGGAAACTCCAAGAAGCAGAACAGGTTTAAGGAATCTTCTTTGAATAGGGAAACCGTGTTTCCTTCTATGAATGTGGACGAGCACCAACAGAATATCAAGAACTTAAAAGGGAGACAGACAGCAAATGGACAATACCTTCAAATGTTGACAATAATTTCCCTTGTTTGTATGTTTGACACTTAGTGTCAAAAAGGGAGGAATGTGGGAAATTTTGTGTTTGTCATGAGATGCTGTGCCTCTGGCTGAGGGTTGTTCCTGGGGGGTCATCAACCATTTGGTTATCAAATGGTGGGGGTTTCACTGTAGTGACCACGGGAACATTGTTAAAGGAAGTAAAGGGGGGCTTACTGCACTCATGTATATCAAAGACCAGTCAACAGCACATGTGGGGGTTTGTAACAGGGTATAAATACAGGTCTTGTGTCCTCAGTCCCTCAGTGGATACTTTGTACATAGTGAGATGTGCCTTACGTCTTAGATGTAATTGTGATCCACTCCATGTCGACATGAGAGTAAACTTTGAGATGGTTTATCACACTGATGATCTCCGGTTGATTTCTTTATAAGAAGATTTCCACAACAGTGGTTTTTCATGCGCCAGTGAGTTTTGCAAAACTTGGAAACTGCCCTGTATTTTATATATCAGTGATATTAATTCTTCTCTTTAAAAAAGGAAGGAAAAGCTTTTTAACTTATTTTAAGCATATTATAGGTTTAGTATTTATTAAGGGAAAGAAACTAGTGTGTTTTCAAATGAATGTTTGTCAGCAGCTGCACAAAATAGGTTCATAAAAAACGTTATGCTTTTGTAAGAGATCAATAAAAGCGCGTGGCAGCTGATGGATCGGTCTCACCCTGCTCCATCACACCGTGCATTAAAGGTTTTGTTCCATTAGCCAAGATTTGTTTGTGTGTGTGTGTTTAAAATACTTAATGACTTGTAGACGGTTCAAAAACAAACATTTGTTTCAATCAAAGATGAATAAATGTCGACTGCAGCCGCACAGCACTTATTTATGGGGGACTCTCTCTCTGACACAGTCTCCACCAGCAGGGAGCGTTTAATGAAGGCTGTTGTACTGAAAGTGTGAAAAGGACCAAAGAGAATTTGGAAACCTGCAGGAGCTACAGTTAAACAGAACAGATGTGGACACAGGCTGCAGCTGCATGGAGCCAGGGTTCAGGTCACTTCCCCCAAAGTAAAACTCCCCAAAAGCAGGTGAGACGACTGCAGGAAACAAGATGGCGGCCTTCTAATTCTTTCTGACATTCTCACAATGACAACAGGGATTAAATCTGTAGACAACACAAAGGAGAAATGAAATGGGCGCATTAAACAGGGTGGCGCTGAGCCAGCTGGCTGCTGCCCGACTCCAGCAGAACCAGAACCAGCAGGAGGCAGATTCAGCAGCTCTCATTTAGCTTTGTCACTGCACGTCATGTGCAGCTGGATTAGATCAACCAATAGGAGGACGAGAAAGGCCAAAGTCACACCTGGAAGTCATCAGATGTAGACGTTTGTGTGAAGCGCCTGCTGTAGTGACTTCATTGTCAAGTTCAAACACTTGCAGCGAGAGAAAGATTGTGAGCTGAACTGAGAAAGAAAACCCAACACTGACCTCCCTCTTTATCTGTGACTCTTATCTAATTGCCTTTGAAGGTGGAGGCGAAATGATGCAAGCAGCAGACAAACGCAACGCCAGCTAGGAGCCGCTCCCAGGAAAAGATGAGACCGAGTCGGGTCGACAGGTCAGTGTGACGGGTCGGGTTGTCGGGTCGACAGGTCGGTGTAACGGGTCGGTGTAACGGGTCGGGTTGATGGGTCGGGTTGAGACCCGCGGCCTCAGCGGAGAGGAGGTCGACTGTGCAACACATAAGAAAGGCTGCAGTGGTGTCTGTATCACAGCATAATGATCCACATCCCACTCAGGAACCACTGTTACCGGGTGTGGCTTTAAGGCTTTGGAATCGGACCCAGGACCTGTTGTGAGGCTCGACAGGCGCCACCACGTGACCTCCAACTACTACACAAACCTTTAAATGTGTGATGAAACACGTATCGTTGGGACGTTGGGATCAAAAGCACACGGCGGGAGTTTGACCTCCGACCTTCTGTTTGCAGACGACCACTGCAACAGGCTCAGACTCTGCTTTGGGTTTGGACCAGGACCATCTGCATTTTTAGTGCCAGCTCCTAATGAAAATCTTCAACTCTGTCTGGTTTGCAAAATGTTTGCCCGTCGCTGCACATTTGTTTACACTGATTCTCCTCCATTTGGCACCAGATTAGTAGCGTTCATTCAGCTCTGCTGCTGGAAGCGTCCAAGTTTGTTTGGCAGCTTCTGGGAACTCACATGACTCAATCATAAGGTCTGAACCCAAGAATGATTTGCTCTCGTGTTTGCATGTAAACAACCGGGTTCTTCTCCTGCTGGAGGCGGCTCCAGCTTCGTCTGAGCTCTGGACTCGGCTCAGTGCTGCAGGACCAAACATCACACAGTTCCAGGCCGAGCGGAACATGTTGGGTTTGGGTCATGTCAGACAACCTGGTGCCGCAGCAGCATCTGCATTTATAATGCGTCACTGAACGCATCGCAGGCTGTCAGCCAGTGTTTCCAGCGTTTCCAGCGTTCCCAGTGTTCCCAGTGTTCCCAGTGCCTGACACTGGACTGGAATGACGTCCTCTATGCTGTCGCCTGAGCTTGAGCTGTCAGCCTCCCGCGCTCAGCTGACCTGAGCCGTCAGTCCGGCGCCTCTTGGCTTCCACACCTCTTTCCTCTCTGTCTCCTGCCATCTGTGAGAAGCCCATTTCAATTTAAAAGGTCCCCGCGGATCCGAGGCCGTGGAAGGCTTCTGACCTGCCCACCATGTGGATCCTGTAATAACAGCTAATGAAACCTAACCACCTCAGCACTTAGCAATGATCACGCTCCCTTATTACGCATTGTTCCCTCAGATTTAATGCTCATCAGTGTGTTTCTGTCCCGTCCTCTCCATCTCTGGCTGTATTTGGTAATTATCTCCCATCCAGACCTGTCTGCCTGCTTCGGCCTGTCATCTTATTCCATCACTGAGCGGCGGAGGACGAGTCGCTGGCTGCCGCCCGTGGAGGCCTGACGTGACACGGGTAACGCCCATCTGTCTGTCTGTCTGTCAGAGAGTCGTGGGTTTGAGCCAATCAAAGGCCTCGGCTCGCGGCCCCGCCCCCCGCTGTCCTCCGGTCCTCCTCAGCTCAGTGCTGCTCAGACTGTGGTCACGCGCCGACTGTCAGCGCAAACGGTCAGCGCTAACGGTCAGCGCTAACGGTCAGTGCTAATGGTCAGTGCTAACGGTCAGCGCTAACGGTCAGCGCTAACGGTCAGCGCTAACGGTCAGCGCTAACGTCAGCGCTAACATCAGCGCTAACGGTCAGCGCTAATGGTCAGTGCTAACGGTCAGCGCTAATGGTCAGTGCTAACGGTCAGCGCTAACGAAGGAAACAGCTCGTTGTGACGCATCACACTAATCGTTGTATGACATGAAAAGAAAGATCAACCTTATTCTTGGAGCAATTAGTAAAGCCTTAGTAAAGGCCACAGGTGGAAGGAAGCGACCGTATCAAAAATTCTAATAAACTGACCAGTAACTCAGACAATGAGGTGGAAGGTACGTGGTTGTGGGATCATCACAGGTAACAGGCACAAAAAGGGTAAAGGTCAAAGGCTTGTGGAAGGGGTCAGTTCTGAAGTATGAGGGACATGAACCAGCCACAATGAAACACATGCAGCACTACTCATCTGTTGTAATCTGTGGCACCGGTGTCACTGTTGGATCTCATGGCTCGATACAGTTAAAGAACTAAATGAGGTCGTCGTCCTGGTGACTCATCCTCAGCGTCTCTTTTTCTATTTCCAGGGTTCCTAATGATCCTGATGCTTGTGCCGTTCGTCTGTTTGTGTTCTCCTGGTTTCTGCCTCTTCCACCTCTGGGAGGATCATGCATATTTCATGACTAAAGCCTCTTTTAGCAGAGAATTATATTTGGAAAATGAACAAACAAAAAGTTTGATTATCCAAAGTGAACTCCATGAACAGCTCCGAAGTGTCTCACTTCAGCCGGTTCCGTTGGGTTTGTGGTATTATTAGTGGTAGAGAAGACAACTTATCCAAAACCCTGACATTCAATTCATTTTGGAAATGTTTCGTTTTTTTGTTAAAAATGTGGCAACTAATTGAGCTTTGCAGCAATTTCCAGAAGAGGAAACAACACGTTCAACACTTGATGGACAAATAAAAAAACCTGGATTGACTTTACCACAACCTCGTCGATTCCTCGTCTTTGTCATCTTCTCGTATGCTCTTGAACTCACCACAGCTGAGCAGCTTCAGGCGTCCTAAACACAGTCATTCAGATGAAGAGTCGCTCATTTCTACACAACTAAACAGGAACTTGTTAAACAGACAAAATCACATTGTGGATGAACGGATGCTCTGGTTGAAGTGTGTGGAGGGAAGAGAAGAACGATGCGTCACCCAACACATTCATTAAAGTTTTAGCTTTTTCTGACATTCGCTGACCTTCAGCCAGTGTTTTAACACAGTCCAACTTTTAATTGGTTTGTTTGTGTGTAATAACACCTTCTTTTTAGGATGTTAAATAGAGGAAAGCTTAGTATTTATTTGTATCTAGAGGCTGGTGCCAGCTGATAAGACTGATGACTGAGGAGGAGCATGGAGGTTCTGAGGAGCATCTTCTCTCACGTTAATGCTTCCTCCATCTGCATGTTTTGCATTTCATGCTTCAACACTTGCACAAACCAAGCCTCACGTCTTTTCCTCCTCGCTCATGTTATTTCACACACTTTCCATCCTCTCCCCCTTTTATCAGCCTCTCTGAGCTCCCACCCTGCTCGTTTTACCCCATTCCACTTTAAAAAGCCACACAGTGTGGCTGCAAAGCCCTGGGCAGATCCTTAATATCTCTCGCCTCTGTAGCTATTTACTGCACGAGGCGGCACCGGCTTGGCTGCACTAAATCCCTCATGGTGAAAGCGAGACCGAGATGAGGAGCAAATGGGAGGAAGGGAAGTTCAAATCCCCTGCGCACAAGCCTGGGTCGTCCTCAGAGATGCTCCCTCTGTAACAGAAAGCTTCGACGGCGCTAATGAAAGGCCAAACTTCTGCTGCAAAGAACTTGTTCACTGCAGCTGTGAGATTAGTTTGATGCTAAATTCGTTTAGCTTCGTCACTGGTCACACGAGCCCAATGAAGGTCAAAGGTGAGCGAGTGTGTTCCAGCTGTGACTGGTCCAGTCACACTGATGCAAAACCTGAAGGACAAGTAAACGGTTTTCTCTTGTCTGACTTGTTACAGACTCACAAAGCGATCACACATAGACTAAGCTGGAGACCACCAGATGCTCCACAACAGTGCCATACCGTCTGCACCATAACGTGACCAAAAAATGAAAATGAAAATTCATTTCTGTCCATCAATCTGTGTTAAACATTTCTTTCTTAAATCTGCACATTTCCTGAGGGATCAATTCTGAAAAATCAATTTCTGTTTCACATTTTGTCTCCAGTGTAATGTTGGCAGCCTGCAGACGGACTTATTCTACACTATAACTTTGTACAACCTGCCTGATGTGTTTATCGATGTTTTTGTCCTATGATTCCTATTCTGATCTAAAACCGACAGAGAAAACTCACGAGGGGAGGCTGGACAGGTCTGCGCCTCATCCAGAAGGGGGCGCTGCCTCCACCCTTTATGCAGGATGCCCCCACAAATGGGTTTCACTTTTCTAAAAAGACTTACTGAATGACACTAAGTAAAAATTCAAGTGCTTGAGAGTAAATTTTATCCTTGAGTGAAGTATTCCATGTTATCCTAATGAGGATAACAAACCTTATTTGTTGTTTTAAAAACAACATAAAACTACACTGAGGGTCAGATTTGAGCATCTACACAGGTCAGGTCTCTTACTGCTATAAAAGATATGTTCCTTGAAGACCAAATATGTTCCTTTAGGTTCCATTAGACAGGAATGATGATGAAATGTGAAATGACCAGTAGTAATTAAATTGTGAAAAATACACTCTTTTAAGATATTATGATTGTAAAATCTGACTCCAGAGGACTTTGTGCTTCACCATGAACCTCACCACTGACTGCTTCTACGGATCATCATAAACCATCAGCAGCGTTTGCAAAGACAAATGTTCTGCACAACAACTGGAATCAATTCCTATTGTGTGAAATAGTGTTTTCACAAAGTGACTTTTGTTCAAATCTAATTAGAGTCGCAAAAGGCTTTCATTACGTCTGAACTGCAGCAGCAGGAAGAGGAGACGAGGGAGGAGCTCGTCTGCAAACAGGGCGTTTCAGTCACTTAATAATCAGATGTTGGCGAAGTGTGTGTGTGTGTGCGTGCGTGCGTGCGTGCGTGCGTGCGTGCGTGCGTGCGTGCGTGTGTGTGTGCGTGTGTGCGTGCGTGCGTGTGTGTGTGCGTGTGTGTGTGTACAGCAGAGCAGCACAAAGGAGGCGAGCGTTGTGGCTCGTGGTGATGCTTCATGCGTCCTATCAGCACTAATGACTGAGCAGCAGCTCTGAGCAAACGGCCACAGAGGAACCTGCAGCGTCCGTGGAGGTTTATTGTCCCGTCGCTGCTGTTGCGATGCGCCCTGAACGCTGTCCACTCTCTGACTAACTTCCTGCTTAAGCTCAAGTGAAGCTCCTCCATGTGAATCCCTTTATTATCCTGCTTTTGGACCCAAAGCTGTGTGTGGGCAGGAAGATGAAAAAGAAACGATTTGTGCTTGAGAGTCGAGCTCGTCCTTCCTTTTAAGGAGTCCTCTATAGAATCACGCAGCATTATTTCACTTCTGATCAGGATTTGGCAGCCGACTAACACAACTTGGGCTAAAATCAATCATAGCAAACAAGTACCGTTGTCTTTGAGCTTAATACACTGAGATGGCAGACTCTGAAACCACAATTCAATTAGACTGAGAGCTTTCCCAGCTCCTTGGAGAGAGGAGAAGGGTCGTGGATGGGACTCCGACGTGCAGGTCCAGGCCGGATAATGAATAGCTCATTGAATAATTCTGTACTCGTGCACAAGTCAAAAGCATGAGCTAATGTTTTTCTGAGTATGATGGATGAGGAGACTGAGACCACGTTCCCTCAGCACCAAAGGTGTTTCACGTGGTCGAACCTCTGCTCGTACCAGGACGATCAGCGTCCACATCAGCTCAAACATTCGAGGAAAAATGTGGATGAACATGAAAATATAAATGAATCCCAGCGTAGACGGCAGCCTGGAGGATGAGAGAGCAGGCAGACACCACAGCGCCCACGGCCGGGGCTGCGGGTCCCGAGGATCTGACCCACCAGCTGCGTCACCAGCTGCCTGACTGACACCAAGTTTAATAATTTACAAGTGGTGCATGAGCAGATGTGGCAGCTTCTGCCTCGAGGCCGCTCTTCGCTCTCCTCCGGCGTGTTGTCGCAGCAAATAGGCCTTTATTTTGGAGGCTGTGATGTTGTACACCAGACGTTTGGCTGATGCTGTCACAGGGGACGAACGCAGCGTTTCCACTCGCGTGCAGCCTGTGACGTTGAGGAACAGAAGCTACAAACGAGCAGAGGTTTCTGCTCTGCTTCAGATTCAGTCTGTTTATTAAAAAGCCCCAAGATGCAACAGACACTTCATTAAACTTGTTTTTTTAATAGCGCCTGTTTTGTTCCAGATGTCGCCCAAAGTTATTAAAGGGAACAAATAACGCATGGCTGATGAATTGCATGTTTCCACAGTTGAAATATTGCAGCTTTGAGCTGTGACAGTATAATTTACTGTAATCTAGAGACGAACTGTAGCTTAATCTCTGTCATGGTTTGCGCTCGGTTTCTGCTGCCAGAGAAACGGCATCACTGCAAATCACAGCAGCCTCTGGCAGCTGTCCTTGTCGGGGCCTTTTGATTTGCTGCGATTTGACCACAGGCACTCGTTCAAAAACTCACTAATGGAGAAAAGTGAGAAGCGCCTGGTTGTTACTCATCGTGATTCACGGCGACGCGCGTGTCTGTCTGGAAAGTCATGCAGAACTGTGTGCGAGGCCGGTTTCTGAGCAGAGCAGCGACTTTATTTACCCGGAAAAACAAACGCGTCTTAATTTGTCTGAGTTGAGCTGCAGCGTAAAAGACACGAGACGAAGCGGAGCAAAAACCACAAAGGACAAATAATAGACGCTAATGAACGAGTGGGAGAGGAGGTCGCTTTCATCCAGGCTGGTTGAAATTATTATAAATGATATTTTTCACCACAAACCATCTATTTTTTAATCACCAGTTGTGACCGAGCAATTACGCTCTTTTCAAAGCAATCAGGTCAGAGTCTGATTGTATTTCTCTTTCAAAACGCGCTAAATTACCACTAATCAGTGAGACGGACCGACACCAGCACAGAGGCTGAAGCTCCAGAACCCGGAGCAGCGCTTTGGGAGCCTGGACCTGCAGGAGGTCCTAGTGTGGAGAAAAAGCTGCTGAACCACTGATCTGGCCTGAACCCCGTCTGAGTCCTCGAACGCAGCACGAGCTGCAGTCCAGCTTCTCCTGTGGACGGAGGACACGGATCTGAGGATCTGTGGGTGACGTGAGGCGAGCTCGTTCACCTGAGGCAGAAAACGCTGCACAGCGAGACGCGTTGTTCGCTTCCCTCTCAAAAGTGAACCTCTGCAGGTGTAATAATCTCAATCTACATCCTCTCATTGGGCAAATAAAAGCATTTTCCATAATTTAGAACTGACTGTCCTGAGAGGCGTTTACCATGACCTCAGTGCGTGTGGTACCAGACACAGAGAATGATTGGAATCAGTGAGGAGTCTTGCTGTTGCTGTAAACAGCGTTAGCGTTAGCTTCAGCTTTAGCTTCAGCTCAGAGGCAGCAGACAGTGAGCTTTGGCTCCCACTGACTGAGATCTTGATGATTCTGATTTGTTCTGGTTCCGTATGAAGTCGTCGAGGACTCGGAGACGCCGTTCCTGTACAGTACCGGCCCCAGACGTGCGGTTCTCACACAGGGAAGCTTGTGATGTATATTTCATGCTCTGTTGGCCCTTTTCCTACCTCAGCCAGGCTGAATGAAACATTCATACACTGGGAACCATTTACATATCAAGGAATGCTCCACAGCTAAATTTGGTTGAGGAAAACATCTCCTCTCCGCTTAGTTTCCCCATTCGACACAACAGTACGAGCCCAAAAGAATTATTGTTGTTTTGCCAGAGTGTCGTTGCAGCTTAAAACTCAAAGAACAAGTTGAAGATGAATATACGGCAAGAAAGAGGTTTTTAGAGATTTTAGAGTCGACGCAGGTCTTCTCTAAATCTGTACCTTCATCCAAAACAAAGAAACCTTCAGCATGGAGCTGCTGGTCATGAGCTGCAGGACCTGAGCTCAGCTGAACCTTCACCTCCAGTAGGAGCCTGATGAGGTCAGAACGCGGAGGCTGTGGATCAGTCAGTGTAAAAACAGGAGTCTTCAACATGGGCTCCGTCCCTCTGTTGATGCTGGTGCTGATGCCGGTCCACTTAACCCATGTCCCATCCACTAACTAAAGGCCTTGGTGTTTTTCTCTGAGCTCTTCAGTTCATGCTGCAGCTGCGACCCGGCAGCCGGTCTGTATCAAATATGTCAGAACGTAAGTGGCGTTTGGCGTGAGTCGCACAGAGAGAAACAACAGCGTCAGGACTTAATAAGAGTGAAAAGAAGTGCAGGTAATAGATTTACACCTGCGTCGCCATCGTCTGGAGGGTTTGTCATAAACCAGTCAAGAAAAGGGCTTTTCTTTGGACTGATTATGGTGTCACATCGTGTTTCTTTCTTCTTCTCTGCTGTTTGTTCATTCCTGCGAGACGTGCTGAACCCACATTCACATTCATCCCAGCGTCCGGACCTCGGGCTCCGTATTCTGTATTCCCAGACACTTGTCCGTTCCTCAGAGGCCGACAAGCCTCGTGTTTCTCCATTTCTTTACACCTCAGAGGCTCCTGATGGATGGATTTCCCCGACGCGCGGTTGTAAATCTTTCATGTGTGAAATTGTTTGTGCTTAAAGAAGCCATTGGCTGCGCTGAAGAAGCCGTCAGACCTGTGGTGGTTGGAGGCGACGGCTCGTGGTGTCGCCGCACTACAGATCAGTCACATCAGCTGTTTCTACCCAGCAAATAATCACACCCGTGTATCCACACGTCCTGTTTATAGAGCGGCTGAGTCCACGAGGCGACAAGTCCCGAATAGACAATGTTCTTTGAATACAAATCACCTCAGTCTGAAACGGAGCCTCATTTAATCCAACGGAACTGGAGTCTTCTTTTAAAGAAAAAGTCAGCAACAGCTGGAAGCAGCGAAGCTTCACTGTCAGACATTTGAAACACAAAGTCTGAAACTCTGTGTTTGTTCCAGTTATTGTCTCTGCTGGAAAGAGCAACATGCTAAACTCAAAGTTCAAGGTTGATGCAAGGTTCCTATATTCTTTGCTTTGTTTTAGCTTCTGCCAACAACAACCCAACGCTGCAGAGGCCTAACCAGAACCCGGCCCGTTCCACAGGTCGTCTGGTTCCTGCCACGTCACGTCGCTGCTAAAGTCCAAACAGCAGCGAACGCAGGTTTTCCAGTTGACACCTTGACACAGCGGCTCGTGTACGGTGAGAGCCGCACTGTTTTATAAGCCTCGGTATTGATTGTGCGCTCGCTGAACTAAAACTCATTGTCTCTTCCAGCAAATCCATTTTCAGCCTCTAAAAGTATTGTCCTTGAGCAGAACAATTAACCCCCCGCAGCTGCAGAGGAGCCTCAGAGCAGCTGTGCAGATTGAAGACTAAAATAAACATCACCCGGCTGATGGAGATAAAGCACACACACACACACACACACACACACACACACACACACACACACACACACACACACACACGCACACACACACACGCACACACACACGCACGCACGCACGCACGCACGCACGCACGCACGCACGCATGCACGCACGCACACACACACACACACACACACACACGCACACACACACACAAAACACGCACACGCACACACGCACACACACACACAAAACACGCACACACACACACACACAAAACACGCACACACACACACACGCACACACACACACACACACACACACACACACACACACACACACACACACACACACACACACACACAGTCAGGTTTCACATCTACATGGGGACTCTCCATTGACATAATGCCTTCGTAGCCCCTCACTCTAACCATCATAACTAAAGGCAGACGTCTCACCTTTGCTCTATTCTGAACCAATACTCAGTTATACCCACATCTTGACCCTCAAAAAAGCTTTCAGGCTGGTGGGGATCTGCCAAGTGTCCCCACGTTGTTGCAGTGTCCTCACCAAAAACATGTGACGTTGAAGGATATACATGCACGTGCACACTCACTCACTCACGCACGCACGCACGCACGCACGCACGCACGCACGCACTTTTTTCTTTTCTTTTCCAATTCCAAGGAAGTAAATCAGTGAATCACTGTTTCTCAGGCTCCGTAGATGCATTGGGAGGCGATAACATCTCATCCTTATCTTTTCTTATCTCAGCCGCCGTTCGGAGGCTGCAGAGCTGTCCTCCATCGTCACACCTGATTCGAGCTCATTGTTGGGGGAAAGGTCAGAATCTCTGTGAACAGAACTATTTGTGCAAAGCTAATGCTCATTTAGTTTTGAGGCCATGTGTTTGTCTTTGTTCCGTGTGTCAAACCTCGTTTTGCTGGAAACACCGATGATTTGTTCTCATATTCAGCTTGAAGAAAACGTCTTTGAAGCCGCTGCTGCTGCTGTGAGCATCTGGAGCAGTGGCGCAGCAGATAGCTCGCATTAGCGTAGCATGTTTGCAAACAGCCAGGCTTTTAATGCGCTCGCCCTCTTTCCATTTAAGGTCCCAGAACCGTCCAGCTTGTCAAAGAAATTCTCTGCACTTCAAATTAACTTGTCCTAATGAAATTTTAATATGTTATTAAGAGCACAGTTGGTGCCTGAAGCGCCGCCCGTGAGCTCCAGATTTAAAAGCCTTGAATGCACTCAACTCAAACAAATGGATTCAAGGCTGAAAGAAATTGGACGTATCCATTAAAGGGACGGTACCTGGGCCGGAGACAGCGCTCGGCCGTTTGTCTCCAGCCGCGTTCAGGAGGACGGCTGGGACACAGTGATTCCTCCTGACAGTAATCACAGCACTGCTATCGAGGCAAAGCCGCGTTTAGCTCCAGCGCAATTTACTGTGGAGCACTTCCTCCGGGAGAAACAGATTGTTTGTAAGATGTGCTGGGAATTAGAGACTGTTGTAGGTTTAATAAAGATGGAGTTGTTTGATGCTCATGAACCCAAGCACTTGGACAGAACCGGCACCCGCGCCTCCAGCCGGACCCGAACCCATCAGACGCTGCTGGTTTCTCACTCAGACGTGAAGCTGCGTCGCCGCCGTCTTTGTGGTTTGAAATCGCAGCCAGACGCCCAGAATGCGGCGCGTCCTCCATCTCCACAACGCAACGCATTTAGACCTTCTTTTGAAGTCACAAACTACATGTGACACCCAGAATCGTCCTGGTGACGAGCGTTTGCTCCTGCAGAGCTCCCTTTGATTGTGAACTGGCAGGCGTCCTGCTCCGGCAGCGTCTGGGTCCGCGCCAACGGGGAGAATTGGACTCATATCGCCTGTTTAAGCCGCATAAAAATGTTGAGTGATTGAGACTAAATGGAAATGAGCCTGAAACAACCGGTGTTAAGATAAAGGGAAGAGATGCGCTGACCCTGGATCAGTGGGACAACCGTACAGCCCAGCTTGGACGGGCCCATAAACTAAGGTTCTGAGGAGTCCAGATGGGAGTGTCCGTCGGGCTCGCTGTGCTTCATTACCGGCGTCTGTTGGTCTCAACGGCCAACGCTAAAACAAAATGGCTGAATTATTGAAGCCAAACGTGTCCTGATCCTGAAATCGCTGCATCGCTGGCACCAGTTGAAGCCACTCCAGTCCTCCCAGTTGATTTATTCTGCTGTAACTGCAGGTTTGTGGGTAGTTTAAGCTCAAAGGACTCAACCTCTCCATTATATTCGCTCATCCCTAAAAAAGTCGTGTGTTGCACAGATGCTCATCGTCATCTGGGAAAGTGGAAGCTTTGTGTTTGTGCTCGTGGAGCCTCGAACCTGTGTCTGTCTGCTTTAACCTCCCCTTGTTGTAAAAGCAAAGCCCAATCCGCTGCTCATTTGTCTGTTTGTTTATTAGCAAACAACAACCCGCGGTTCATCAGAACCGGTGTCACCCACCCCGATTTAATGCTCTCTGCGTAGAAATCTAATGGTTATAAATATTTCCTGCACCTGTTTGTCTTCATTTCTCTCTCTCTCTCTCTGTTTCTGCTGTTTTATATGGATGGAAACAGCCGTTGTCACACAATGAAGGTGGACATCAGCTAATTAGAAAATAAACAGGGGAGATGAAAAATGATCAAAATCAGCGCATCAATCTGACGCCGCCAGCTTCCAGACACAGTTATTACCTCAGGGTTCAGACTGGAGCCTTCACGCTCTCCATCCAACTGAACACAACTGGCATGTTCTAAATAGAGCTGATGGCGTGAGTCACAAAGACTCAGGCTTATTACAAATGGGATTGTGCATGGATTGAGTGGCCCCGTGTTCACGCAGCCAAGTTTGTACAAAAGCACAGAGCGCCGCTGTTCGCTGCTCACAATGACACTGACTCACTGGTGTCGCACACAGCGAAACTGCAGCAGAGACGATGATCAGAGGACGCACACAGGCAGTTCACCAGGACATCAACAGTTTGTTAATGGTCCAAACATCCACAGTGGGATGTTCTGCTGATGTGAAGGTCCTGAGGCCTCACGGAGCCGCACGTGTGATGCAACGCCTCGCATTCAGTGGACGCTGTGTCTTGACCGCCTTCCAGCCACTTATTGATCGCACAAGCTGCTTATTAACCGCACGCTGGAACGGACGAAGGACAGGAGGCAACGAGACGCAGCCGAGCGGCACCGTTGACCCGGTCGTAGCACGTGATGATGTCAGAGCTGCGCATCATGAGGTTTGACTGTCGGCCACTCGTTAAAGCTGTGCAGGTCCTCAGCGCCCACGCGTTTCAGCCCAAAGCTTGACTCAAAACACCTCAAATGATGTCATTCCATCATTTGACTCTTGAAATGAACAGGAACAACCTTGAACCTGATCCAAGAAAAGGTGGTGTCTGAGCCAATTTGCCTCCGTTGAGACTCGGATCAGACTCCAGACAAAGAGGCCGGTTCCGTGTGAGGCTCGGTTCTCGCCTGCAGCCTCGGCGCTGATCACAGCGACTCTGAAGCTCAGCTTCAAAAGGATTGAGTCTCCTCCACCACTTCACCTGCACAGACCACATCCCGCCTCAGCGCCGGTTCTTCCACTAATGAGGAGCGAGTCGAGAAGGATGAAGATGGAAGTCGCCGCCGCATCGGCCGCAGCTCCACAGTCACACGTTCCACTCACTGCTCAAGTCAAGGTGAAGTCGTTCACTCCTGAATGAATCGGTTTCTACACTATCAAAGTGTGTTATAATTTGTTTGGATGTTTGCAGCTTCAAAAGAAAAC
This sequence comes from Betta splendens, assembly GCF_900634795.4. Taxonomy (NCBI): domain Eukaryota; kingdom Metazoa; phylum Chordata; class Actinopteri; order Anabantiformes; family Osphronemidae; genus Betta; species Betta splendens. Next base: position 1,422,238 of record NC_040894.2, on the reverse strand, counting down.
AAACACTGTGTTAATATGAAACAGTTATTGTTGGTGGCCACATCCTCAGCATCCGATCTGAACACAGGGGACAGAGATGGAGCCACAGAACCGGAGGCACCAGTCGGAGCAGTTTAATGGACTCCATCATGAACATGGAGCAGCTCCGTCTCACTCCTGGATCATCCACCTGGGAATTATAAGCAAAAGCACTTAACTGGGCGGCTACCTCCATATTAAACCCTGACACGTCCAAGCGAAACAGGAAACAGGAAGCTGAAACAAAACGTATTCCTGACGTCAGTGATGGACAGGAAGACGTCTGTGGAGGCGGTTTGTCAGAAAACGGCAGAGATCGGACCCAAATGCACAGAGACGAGACGACAGACAGGTGGTAAAGTTCAAGGGTTTAATGCAGTTTTCGTAGTCACAGACAGTCCAGGTCATGCACGGATGAACACAGGATTGAGGTACAGGAGGGACAGGCGTGATCGGTTCCAGTAGCAGGCGTGGGTCAAAACCAGGAGGCTCAGATTTCCAAGTCCGCATCGACAGGCTAAGAAGGTTCCAGTAACAGGCAGAGTTCAGCAACAGAGACAACGGGTCTACAGTACCGGTCAGAATCAGACGAGAAGCGGTGGTCAGGAACACGGAACCGGGTCGGCAACGGGATGAGCTGAACGAGAGAATGCTGGGGTTCATATATTGGCAGTGATTGCTAGATTATTGACAGGTGTGCATGGTGAACCGGGAGTGACAGGAAACAGCTGTGACATGAACAAAAACCGGACGTCCTTCAACATAAAACAGGAAATGGAAACTGGAACCAAAACATGACAACTAAGTCCTTTCAAACTAAAACAAAACCAAAACCTGACACGGTTCAGGCGATGAGGACGGGGAGGAACCAGCTGATGGGAGTGGAGGCAGTGAGAGAACCGGGCAGAACCAAGCAGAACCGGACAGGGACCGTGCCAGGACGCTGCTGGCTGCGCCCACAAACGCTAAACACAAAACCGCCTTTTATGAAATGAAGGATTTTGTGGCAGGACGGTTTTGTTTCCCAGTCGGGGACGTGTTTTTATTATTTCCAAACCTTCGAGAAGGAATCAGCAGCGATCGTGATGCAGCTCCGCTCTCTTTTAACTGCAGCCAGGTGTTTGTTCCAGCAGCTTGTTAACTGAAGACAAATAAAACAAATGACTCTGGATAGAAATCAGTGTCCTTTCATGCCTGTGTTTGTGGTCGTGTCCAGTTCCAGCAGACTCACAATGACTGAATGCATCTGCATCTGCAGCCAGCGCCACCTGTGCCCGGTCTCAGTATTATTACAAAAGCCTTCAGTCATTATTAGCATGAAGCCGCAGCCACAGTCGCTGACTGTTCAGAACCCACAGGACCCGGTAGAACGGACAGAACTGGGGGCAGAAATCATAAAAACACCTGAGGTCATCACTGGAACCAGACTCATCAGTGTGAATCACCATTCATCGACACCAGAGCAGCGCTAAGACCTCTGTGGCTCCAGCCCAACGCGCCGTCACAGGTTTAAGGAGACAAATGGACCACGTTCATTTCAACCTATTTGTCAAAATCCAAACCTTTAGATCAAATCCGCTCCGAGCTGTGACAGCGTGGGAAAGCAAAAAGGAGACGGGCTCCAGAACCACAACAGGGAAATGGGCTGACGGAGCCTCAGCACATGAATGCAGAGCAGCTTTACAGCCGCTGTGAGTGACGTCATCGTTGATGGACGCTGTCAGAGCAGCGAACCCTGGTCCGGTTCTGTTTGTTTGTGCATTTATTGAAAACTTGAAAGGATGAAACTACACTGATATTAAAGCAAACGGCCATGAATACAGTAATTACAGAATGGATTCTTCCTGCCTCCGTCCAGTTGAAGACGTGATCCTGAAGCATCTGATCCAGAACCTCAGGAGGCTCCGTGAAGGCATCTGCTCCGCAGCCCTGTCGCTTTACAAGCCATGAAAATTGATGAGTGTGGAGCAGCGTCCCGGCCCGAAGACGCGCTGCACTTCATGATTATACAAACTCCTGATGTGCACCCTGATATGATGTGTGTGGAGCCGAGGGAGCGGGATCTGCCTCCACTCAGTCACGCAGATAAAGGGATTATTCCGGGTCACAGGTTCAAACCGCTACTGAAGTTCTGGCCCGGAGCTGCTGCTCTTCTTCTGTGGTGCCTTCCTGCTCATCTCAGCCTTATCTGTTTGTGCCTCAGACGAAGGTGACACAGGGAGGTGTATGGATATAAACATGCGAAGGTTGAGTCTGTGGCGTCACGTCCTGTTTGTTCCCCACGAACTGACAGCACGCGTCCGACACACTTTTAAAAGCTTAACAGGTGGTAGCGACAGTGAACAGACACAGTCCCTGTCGCTGAATCGTTGATCCTGGAGCTTCTCCTCCTTCATGTGGCCTCTGAGCTGTTTGCAGCTGTTAGGGACAGTTTGCAGCCGTTTGCAGCTGTTTGCAGCCGTTTGCAGCTGTTTGTGGCTATTTGCAGCTGTTTGCAGCCGTTTGCAGCTGTTTGCAGTCGTTTGCAGCTGTTTGTGACTATTTGCAGCTGTTTGCATTCGTTTGCAGCTGTTTGAAGCAGTTTGCAGCTGTTTGCAGCTGTTTGCAGTCGTTTGCAGCTGTTTGCATTCGTTTGCAGCTGTTTGAAGCAGTTTGCAGCTGTTTGCAGCTGTTTGCAGTCGTTTGCAGCTGTTTGCAGCTGTTTGAAACTGTTTACAGCTGTTTGCAGCTGTTTGAAACTGTTTACAGCTGTTTGCAGCTGTTTGCAGCTGTTTGCGGCAGGTTCACCTGTAGAAACTCTGACTGCAGCGGGGCCGGTCCAACTGGGGCCGGTCCAGCCGCTGTCTGGGCTGGTAAAGCTCGTGTCATGGGTTGTGTTTGACTCGAGGGTCATCGCCGTCGAGAAGGACGGAGACAAACTTCTGTTGCTGCCACTGAAGCTGCTGCTGCTCTGGGTTTTTGTGACGCTGCTTCGCCTTCGCCTTCACGTTCACTTCTCACTTTCTCATCTTCCGCCTCTGTTTGAAAACTCTCTCCATGAAAACAAGCGCCGTTATTCTTCCCGCTGCTCCCAAATGCCGTGGATGTGCTGTAATTGAGACCTTGATCGTCCCACACAAGACGAAGAGAGAGAAAGGCTCGGCCCAATTAGCATCTCAGCAGCCTGACTCCCAGGAGGTCCAGGTGGTCCCAGGGATCTAATTTGAAGGCGGCTTTGAGAGTCTGAGGTTTACTGCAGGAGAACAACCTCGCAGACATTATTCACGCGCTGAGCTCCTGCCAATCATGGCGGCTGCTCTGGTGCCAGGATTCATCAAAGGCGCTGAACTTGTTCTGGTCCGGCTCTAGTTTGACTGATCTCGGCCTGAAACCACTGCTGCGCATCGTGTTGTGCTGAGAGAGAGCAGTTATGATTTCTTTGCCAGCTGATTTAGGCTGTTGTTTTTCTCATATTCATTAGCTTCTGACTCCATCCTGTCGTGGATCAGCTTTCGATTGCAGCATCCCAAACAAAGGAAACTCATTCCAATGCGATCCTTCATCTACTTCCACTCGGCTCCGCTGTGATACAGCAAGTGCTTTTTCCCCATTAAACTACAAAGCATTTACCATTTTCTCATTTGAAATGAGTCACTCAGTCGGCGTCGTGCTGAAACGCGACGTCGACTCAAAGATCATCTCACTTTGTTGGCTTTGATGTTCGACTTTAACAAGCAGCGTCTTCCCTCAGATCAAAGCCCAGGGTCCTGCCTCTGATTTCACTTGTGCCTCTTTAAATTCTTCCTCATGACTTTTCCTGCTCGTCTTCTTCTGCAGGATGCATCTCCATGACAACCGCTCACATTATTCTCAGAGGCTTGAAGGCGTCTCAAGCACATTTTATATTTTTCAGCAAAATGATCGTCTTGTTTTTTCCGCTGGTATTTTTTCACCTTGAAACAAAAGAAAGGGAAAGAAACCAGCTGATGTTTTCGTTCATGCTCGACTGGACCCGTTCCTCCCATAATCACATAAGTTATTCTTTGCTTTGGGTTCATATTAAAGCTGTTTGAAATGCTTGATTCTTCCAATCCAAGTTCATGTGTTAATCGATTCAGTTTTCAGTTATTGAATAACTTTGTTGCCTGTGTTAGTTAATAAACCTTTTTTGGGTTTTGAAGCTCATGCATGAAAAGGTTCAAATCGCTGCCCCAGTGACACCAGCGTGAAACGCATTGAGAGCAATGAGATTATGTCATCGCAGGACTGGAGCCGGCGCTAAGTCTCTGCCTGTCGTCCCGCTCCCTCTGTAGTCTGTTAAATGAGCAGCTGGAGGCTCTTCAGTCACACGCAGCTCGGATCAGCTCAGCGCCGCACCGACGGCGACCAGCCTTCATCAGCTCCTCTTCCTCCATGAGGCCATGAAAGTGTCCGGTCCAGTGGTCTGAGTCTGTGGGACGCAGCTTTTTGTTTGACCCGAAGTCCAACAGTTGCTAAAAGGTTGGAACAACAGGAATAGAGACAGAACACAGCAGAAGCAGAGGGAAGGGAGCTGCTTGTGCTTCTGTCCAGTGTCCGGTGCTGATCCGTTGGTGCTGACCTGTTGGTGCTGACCCGTTGGTGCTGACCGTTGGTGCTGACCCGTTGGTGCTGATTCGTTGGTGTTGATTCGTTGGTGCTGACCCGTGGGTGCTGATCCGTTGGTGTTGATTCGTTGGTGTTGATTTGTTGGTGTTGATCCGTTCGTGCTGACCCGTTGGTGCTGACCCGTTGGTGCTAATTCGTTGGTATTGATTCGTTGGTGTTGACTTGTTGGTGCTGACCCGTTGGTGTTGATTCGTTGGTGTTGATCCGTTGGTGTTGACCTGTTAGTGTTGACCTGTTGGTGCTGACCCGTTGGTGCTGATTCGTTGGTGTTGATTCGTTGGTGTTGATTCGTTGGTGTTGATCCGTTGGTGCTGACCCGTTGGTGTTGATTCGTTGGTGTTGATCCGTTGGTGCTGACCCGTTGGTGCTGACCCGTTGGTGCTGACCCGTTGGTGTTGATCCGTTGGTGTTGATCCGTTGGTGTTGACCTGTTAGTGTTGACCTGTTGGTGCTGACCCGTTGGTGCTGATTCGTTGGTGTTGATTCGTTGGTGTTGATTCGTTGGTGTTGATCCGTTGGTGCTGACCCGTTGGTGTTGATTCGTTGGTGCTGACCCGTTGGTGCTGACCCGTTGGTGCTGACCCTTTGGTGCTGACCCGTTGGTGTTGATCCGTTGATGCCGTGTCGTCTGGTCCGATCGCGCTGACGTTGATGTTCTGACTCGTGTGATGCGTTTCCTCCCCAGACTGGACTCGGACGTGCGAGTCCCCTCCTGACCCTCCTTCCCACCGGCTGCCTGACACCAGAACTTAGCAAGCGCTGAGACGGGTCGGATGTGGGCGGGGAGCATTCCGCCTCCTGGTGCTTTGTCCAACTAGGTCACTGAGCTAAAGATGCCAGAGCTGCAGCAGCGACGGAAGCCGCCAACAGGAAACGCAGCGTTTGCATCTGAAGTTGGTTTAAAAGAAAACCGAGAAGCCAAATATCAGCTTTGAATATTTGTCCTGAAACAAATGAAGCTTCTGTTTTTTCCTGCTGGTTCGTTGACGCCTTTGAGAAGCTGCTGCTTTGTCTGTAAAATGACGATGAGCAGGAGATTCACACAGACAAACATCAAGTGACTGCAAAGGCTCAAAAAGTCACGTCTTCATTTAATAGTTTCACTCACTCATTTTCCACTCGTTCATCACAGATTTCAGCTTTTCTCTAATTGGAACGAAGACCAACAACGATTGAGAGCAAAGTGCTCGATGAGTCTTTGCTCCAGTGTTGCTGTGAATAGTTTGTCTCCAAAGTAAGAACGTGGGACTTCAGCCTCATAATGTGATTAATACAAAGACACGATCCAGCTTCACAATTCAGTTGTGGTTCATTACACTCGGTGCAGACGGAGCCAGGCTCCGTCCAAATGTCATTTGCTGTTGCTTCCGGCTGAGTTATTTCAGTTCAGGCAATAACTGGGAGTTATGCTCGTCCATTGTTCTCGCTCTCTGCACCGCAGCCACTTTCCAGCTGCTGATTTTACAGTAGCAGTTACAGAAGCTATTACCACTAATTCATCACATCCCAACAGTGTGTGCTTCACAAATAAGTGAGAGATTGCTTTGGCTGCGTTGAGGTTTGAAAGTGCTGATCAAAGCAGCCAGACTTTTCACAAAATTGAACAGAGGAGGAAAAGAACAAGTTGTCAGTGTCCACAGCAGGAGCCTGTATTGATTTCCATGGCTCATGTTTGAGCCTCATTACTCTTGGAGCCACAGTAAAACCACAGAGAAGTCCAGGAAGGAGCCACAACCCAAAGCTGATGCAGAGAAGAGGTTTCAGAAGCGGAGAATGAGGAGGAGCAAACGCACAGTGTGTTAGCGAGAGGTCAAAGGTCACAGAGGCTCAGACCAGCTGAGCTTCTTCCCCCCAGTGTGTTTCAGGACAACTTACAGTCAAAGCGATGAAGCTGAAGGTGTGGGGCGTTAGCAGAGAAAGCAGGACGTTCACCTCCGTTCTGCACAGGTTCAGTGCCTCACGTCCCAGTTTGAGCCTCAAACAGCTACACGACATCAGCATGACGTGATTCCCAGTTTTCACTATTTGAGGCACAAAACCCGGATTCTGTAGCTGCTCCTCCGCCGCTGCAGCCGTTGGAGGTGAGGCAGCTCTCAGACGTTAATAAGGCTGGAACATTTTGGGGCTGAGGTTATTATCGCGCTGGAGCCACTCGAGGTGAAGGCAGACCTGGAAGCTGCAGGAAGCAAAGTCTGCTGCTCAGAACCGCACACATTCTGGGACCCGAAGATGGGGCGCTTTTGTACCGGTGCTGCAATACCGGGTCAGACGGGCTGCGTCAAAGCCGCCTCCTGTCAATCATCCTGTGATGTCACCTGTGAATGCGAGCTGGTACTGGAGTCTTCGCTGCCTTCAGAACAGAGATTCTCCACATGTCTCCAGGTTTCGCAGCACAGCAGGTGTGAAAGCACCTTTATTCTCTGGTGAAGGGATTAGAACCGTCAGTCACACAAAGGAAACGCGTTTGCTCATTGAGCACGGCGGCGGATTGTTGGGATTTTATCTGTTGTGCCTCCAGTCTCATTTCCTCCCATTGATTCGAGGCTGGGCCTGGTTGTACGTCCTTTGTTATCAAAAATAGTTTGTCTCTCCTCCGTCGAGGCGCAGGAAGACGGCGGCTTTGTGTGGAAAATAGGACGATCCTCATTCCAGCAACGCGGCGGCGACGAGCGAGGGAGGCTCCAGTAACACAAACAGCTTCCTTTAAACCGCACACAATGGCAATTAAACACACTCGCGCAGCAGCTGCGCCTCCTCTGGGCCGGAGCCCGAACACGAGCTGCCGGAGCCGTGGCGGGAGGAGGAGTCGGACCCGGCTCTCCAGTCGCCCCCTGTTCTCCTCCGCCTTTGATTTGCCGCCGCCCTCGTCGCTCGTCGCTGCTCCCACAGCCTCTGCTCCAGTTATCACTCATTTATTCCCTAATCGCTGAGTCCAGGAGCAGCGCTGGACCGGCTCCATGTGGCAGCGCACGGAAACACCTGCTCTCCTTTAGCATGAAGCTGATTACAGAAGGTGCTGTTCGTCCACGCAGCAGAGAAATCCTCCACCAATGGTAAAACCCAGCTTCCATTCACACCAGAGCAGAATGAAGCCTCCACATCCTGAAGGAGAGGCCGTATTGTTCCCAAGCAGCTCGTCCTGTAATGCGCTCTGGTCTGTAGGTCTCTAAGACTGAACCAAAGTCAACCAGGACCAAACCACAAGGTCTCTGGGACTCTGAGCGTCCGGCCTGGTTTGATCAAGGCCTCCATCAGCCCAGCTTCACTGCCACGTTCACGAGGAGCAGCTGAATGAAGCCAACGCGGTCACATTTTTCAGGGGGATCAGAGGAGACGAGCTGCCGTGTGCTGAAGGTTTAGTCTGTTCTCGGAGCGGCTGAAAAACGCGTGTCACGTTCAGCGATGACGTCTGATCTGTTGCGTGAGGCGTTCAGGGACCGTGCAGTGTGTAGGCCAGTCAAAGTTGACATATTGTTGCTATGGCGACAGTGTGTTTCTCACCCAGAGGACAATAGATTTAATGTGACCTGCGGCGGCCGGTGGAGTTTCATCAGAACAGGTATGAAGTAAATAAGAACGTCGCCACTCGCGATGTTGACAAAGACCCTTCCACTCGATTTGCAGCTAATTTAATCTCCCACACATTCACTTAGCACTGTTCGCCTCACACTGTGCTCATCACAGCCGGCCTTCCTCTCATTCGCTAACTTATTTCCTCCCCGCTGCTGCCTTAATACCTTCATCAGCCTTTGCACCAATAACAGTTTAATGGCTTTGGATGCAGCAGATGAGTCGTGTGCTAAAGGATGTGATGAACAGCTGAAACGGGTCGCGTTTGAGCTCGGACGCCTGTCATCAGAACCCTGAATGAGCCCAGGGCCCGGTTCACGGGTCCAACACGTAAACAGCAGCCTGCTCCACTCACGCCATTCTCATCTATATTATCTGGAGCCGGGTCACGGCAGATTCCATGTGGGTCCGTTTTCCACACGATGATTCTGAATCATGGACGGAGGCAGAACACAAACACTTCAGGGCTGGTGGAAAATGGAGTGGGAGAAAAACAGAGGATCCAGAGTGAAGAGGCAGTGGAAGCGAGGAAAACAGCAAAGAGCGAACGCCCGGAGTCAAATTCAGTGGCTTCATTTGGTTTTGGTTGCGGGAACGAGGGGCATGAGCTGTGGGAGGACGGAGGTGAGGAGGTGAGGGAGCGAGGGAGGAGGTGAGGGAGGAGGGAGGAGGAGGCGTGAACCCGCACCGCTTAATTCAGCCGCAATCTATTATTCATCCAAGTCAAGCGTCGCGGGCCCATGTTTGACGTGTGTGTGTGTGTGTGTGTGTGTGTGTGTGTGTGTGTGTGTGTGTGTGTGTGTGTGTGCATGTGCATGTGCGTGCGAGTGTGTGTGCGTGCGTGTGTGTGTGTGTGTGTCTGTTTGTGTGCATGTGCGTGCGAGTGTGTGTGTATGTGTGTCTGTTTGTGTGTGTTTGTGTGTGTGTGCGTGTGTGTGTCTGTCTGTTTGTGTGTTTATGCGTGCGTGCATGTGTGCGAGTGTGTGTGTATGTGTGTCTGTCTATGTGTGTTTGTGCATGTGTGCATGTGCGTGTGTGCATGTGTGTGTCTGTCTGTGTGTTTATGCGTGCATGCATGTGTGTGCGTGCGTGACCTTGTGAGTCAGAGCGAGTGTGAAGGAGTTTTGTGTTCCTGCACTTTCTGGGTAAACAATTCAAAGTTATCTCTTTGTCTCGCCCTCAGACTAAAACCCACCACCAGGCCTCGCTCGAGCCCCTCGTCTGCATGAAACTACATTAGACCGAGATATGAACTATCACACAGAGGGGAATCTGAATAAAATGAACTCATGAATAACAAATCTTTCATGCTTATTCTTCTCTTTCCCTCCATTTCTGGTTCCCTGGTGTTTTAGGCATGAAAGCTAAAGAGAGCGAGCGCTGCAGAAAAAAAGTCAAAATAATGATAATCATATCGCTTCTGCAACGACTGTCTGATTGGTTTGATATTCAGCTTTAATCACAGAGAATGCTGAATCCATTATTCATACATTTCATTCTCTTCTTTGTAGTTATGGCCTCAGAAATATTGAACTTTGGGAACTGTGTAATTAACGAATTGCCACACTGTGCTGTGGGTTTACAATAGGTGTGTGTGTGTGTGTGTGTGTGTGTGTGTGTGTGTGTGTGTGTGTGTGTGTGTGTGTGTGTGTGTGTGTGTGAGATCAAAGTCCAATACCAACAGATGTCTCTGAATGATACCACGATGGGTTTTGCTTCCAAATGTCACTGCTTCATAAACTAAGATTAAAACAGGAAGAAAAACCTGACGGATGTTTCTGAAGATCACAGCGTCGCTGTCAGCTACTAAAGCGACGTCACAGTTAGTTTGGTTCTTGAGTCGAATTCAGAATGAGTTGAAGTGCAGCTCCTCACACGAACCTCAGCTCCTGCAAAAGCCTTTTTATTGAGCTCCAACTGTTCTGGTGGAAGCATTTACAGCACTGCAACAAACCTGGCTTCACAAACAGCTGATTTGACTTGTGGCCTTATTGAGGCCTATTTGTTTTTGCAGCCACGGTCTCGTCTGGTTCCTGCGCGGTGAGAGTCATGCAAAACTAAAGGAACGAACAAACAGGAACGAACCAAAGCTGCTCACAAGCTCAGAACAAGCGGAACCCAGAGAACTTTCACTAACAACGTGCACCGAACATGAAAAGCCCAGAGTCAGAGAGAGTAAGAAATACCAGGAAACTGAATCAGAGCAATTATAAGAAAATACCAACAATGAGCCTCAAAATATCAACTAACAACGGGAGCAAACACAGAAACTAGACTGGTCAAATGAATAAAGCAACAAACAAACAGGAAGCAAAGAATCCAGGCAGCAGCTCCACAGACGGACCTCAGTGAGCATCCTCACCTGAGCCCAGGTGTTACCATGGAAACCTGGAAGTGGGCGTGGCCAAGGTCACGACCCAGAGACTGCACCGGTCCAGGACCGACGGCACATTCGCTGGTTCTGAAGCTCCCGGCTGCGTTCATCCTCTCTCTCCAATCTCCAAGAAATGATATTACTCATAATTTTCCACAGAGGGAAGATTTCCTCCGAGCTCAGGAACCGTTTCATAGCGTTTGTGAATTGGCTTCCTGCAGCCGCTCACAGTTGAAAAGCTCTATATTTAGCCCCGCTGGCATCTGAGGGGACGGACCAGCTAATCCTGGAGCTGCGGCGCCCTCGCAGGCTCAGATGCTTGTGTGGTTCGGGTCCGGCTGCCAGCTGCCGCCCAAACGGGCCCGTGAGCCCGTGTCCAGAACAGGCCCGTGGTTATGAGCGAGTCAATGTCCATTGTGTTTGGCTCATGGTGTCGGTCGGGCCCGAACGCAGCCCCCGCTCTCATCCACCAGCTGTGGGGTATTGACGCCACGGGACCGGCTGCTGATGAACTCTCCATCCAAGCGTCGTTGTTGCGATCTGCTGAGCGGAGCTTCCAGCTGCTGCTGGTGGAATTCATTTAGTCACAGAATAAATTACTTAACATCAATGATGAAATTTAATAAGATCAAACAATTCAAATAAAAAGTAATGAAGTGTCACAAAACCAATTCACACATGACCCAGTGCAAAAGGGATTTGATTTAACCAGGAGCATCAGATCGTGGTCCCAGGTCCAGTCTCAAACTGGAGCCTGAGCCCAAAGCACGCGATGCCTTCAGGCTCCGTCCAGACCGTGGGAGAGAAATGAAAGAACAGCTCCTCGTGCGTTTTCTCCGTGTGGTCGACGTTCACTTCACTGCACTGTTGTATGTCTGCGTGTCTTTCTGTCTGTCTATGTGTGTGTGTGCACACGTGTGTGTGTTGCTTCACCTTCATATGTCTTGCATCACATTTTTACATTCCTCCAAATCACATCTGTGACATTGAAGAAGTCATGACTAATATAGTTATGAAAGAGGAATGAATACAGTCAGATTTTGTGCCGTATCAAGTACCACCTGATCTGAGTGGGGTTTGTGTCTGTGACCTGTGTGTTGTGGCCTTTTATTTGTGTCTGTGCTGTTTCACTACAGCTGACTTTAGTTGGATCTTTATTTCTGCCCAGATCCCATTTTCTCTGCCGTCCACCGTTATTTCACTGGACATCTCTGCTCAGTGACCTAACTCATCTCCTCGTTGTTGTTTTCTCTAGAGCTTTTCTGGCAAATGTTAAAATTAAATTATGTCGACTAAATTCAAAACAACGTACAGCCTCATCTTCTTTGTGTGACCTTTGACCCTTCGCCTGCTGACACCAGTCTGATGGATGAGCTGGACACTGTGCTGCAGTGTGTTGTGCAGGAGGCAGATCGCTGTCGTGACTCCACACAGAGTCGCTGCAGTTCAATCAGAGGAAAATGTTAAATCACGAAGGACGTCTGTTCATCAACCAGTCTGCTGCAACATCACACTACAAACAGGAGCTCGCGGTCAATGAATGATCTGGACCATGGAGACTATTAGAAGAGTTTTAAGATGCCGTTCATCACTGAATTATCTCAGTGTCACCGAGGAATAAACTGGTCTCATTCACACAGTCAAATGCAAAGCTGCTTTAAACATAAACGTATTATGCAAAAAAAACTTCAGTCGTATTTTGTCATTAAACGGCTGCAGAATTGCTCCAAAGGTCCAACAACCGTGTGGATGTTCTGGCCCAGTACTGGACCGAGCTCAACGCGGTCTGGTTTAATGCGACGTCCCAGGAGACGGTGGAAATGGGCCAAGTTGCAAAAGCAATATCACCACCACCAGTGGAATTCGGACGCCATCGGAGCCTCGTCAAGCTCTGCAGCAGAAACCAAGACGGGATCAATGTTTGGAAGCGTGTGTTTGCAGCATCAGAGCCTCCGTCCACCGCCGCTCCAGAACCCACGGCTCCGTGTGGCGCCGCTCAAAGGTTCGTCCGCTCGGCCTTTGCTTATTATCGATTAACACGCAAGGCTCATCTTCATCCAAATATAGAAACCTTTAATTTTACAATTTTCAGCAAAAAATATGATACAATTCCCGTTTAATTGTACAGTTTGTTAAATATCTAAATACACCTTTACAGTTGTGATGTCAATAGAAAAAAATATTGGATATTTTTCATGACATACAAAATGTACATTTCCCTACACATGAAAATTCACATACGATCACGTAGAACACGAGTCAGAGCTGTCACGGACGGTAAAGACTCAGGCTCATAGAAAACAACACGTCACATTAGAAAGTTCTAAACATAAAGTAACGAGGAAAAATGAGCGAAACCTCTTGAGGTTCTTCTGTTGGAAAATGCAACATATTTGTGATCTTATGGCAACAATGAGAGGTGGACGTCTGGAGGTTCTGAAGTGGACGACGCAGGAAGAGGCTGAAGAAACCACGCGACTGTGGACGTACGGACGGAACCAGTCACGTTTGGGACGTTCAGTCATCACTGATCCTTATGTTCACTTTCATGTTGTCTTGTGTTTCTGAGAATCTGAGCGATGAGCGGTTCTGGAACATTTGTGTGACGGCACCAAGGTTCCTCAGTGTTTGACATCATTTCGTTCCTCCATTTATCCGGATCGTCTGCTGACAGTGAGTCACGGCAGCTGGACCTTTGTCCTGTTACTGTGAAAGTAGACGTGGTCCCTGTTAAAGGGGGAATCTGATGTGTCCCACAGAGACGCGAGGCCTGTTCACAGGTAACGAGGAGCTCATCTCCTCCACTGTTTCAGGTCTGGGATCAAACGAGACAAAAAGGACGAGCTCAAACTGAGCAGGAGGTGAAAGAGAAAAGAAGCCGTCACACAAACAGACTCACAAACACACATTTACAACAAGGTCAAGACTTGATCAGATCATAAATGAAATAAAAGCAGGAATGTTGGAAACAGACCAAATCCAGTTCGGTCTGTAGGGAACCTGCGGTTCCAGTCACTTAACAAAGCCAAACTAGATTCCAAACGCTGAGAACACAAACCAAGTGTTCGCTTCAAATCAGCTCAATGTTTTCTTTTGACACTAACTTGGACTTTTGCGCTACATTGTTCAGTTTGACTATCACGATTACAAATCAATGTAAAAGTCATCAGCATCAAAAAAAGGATGACACAACATATAACAAAAAGTTGGTAAACAAAAAAAGCAACAACAACAATAAAAAATCCTTTTCCTAATAAAAGACTTTGGATTCAAAAGGTGAGAAAGATGTGGAGGGTTGAGCTCTATTCACAGCGCGCAGCTGAGCTCGTAGTTACAGGGCCAAGTGAAACTCTGTTCAGCCCCAAAACGCCCCAATGTCACTCACACACACACACACACACACACACACACACACACACACACACACACACACACACACACACACACACACACACACACACACACACACACACACACACACCATCAAGTCCTCTTCCAACAAGGCACTAAGATTTCATTCAAGTTTATCATTACACAAGTGCTTAATGCATTTGAAACCCTACATTAGTCTCAGTCAGAGGACCTCCGTGAGCCCATCCACACAAACTCCCTGCCCGCTTCTCCTCCCGCTCCACGCTGAAGTGATGTGTCAGCTCGGCAGCCGGCCAGTCGGGCGGCTCCGCTGTGAATCATCTGTGCTGCCAGTCACGGAGCCAGTCATCCAGCAGCACCCGCGAAGGTGTGACTCCACCATCGCAGCAGAGCCCGAGGCCTGAGCCGCTCGAACCGTGGCTCCGCGAGGATCCAGAACCACGACACAGTGAGAGACCAGTGAGGGGGGGGGGGCAACGTTCTCCGGCTGAGCTCAAAGCGCCTCCGCCCACTGACGGCAGGTGAGAAAGGAAGAGCACGAGGGAGGAAAAGTCCATTCACCAGGTGAAGTGGTTCTGCTCGGCTTCACCCAAGTGTCGGCAGCTCAACTCAGGAGGATCGTCAGCAGGTCATGCAGGCGGGTGGACACACAGGGAGGTGGACAGCGAGCGGTTGAAAGGCAACAGATAAAGGCAGAGACGTGAGGAAGGAATGAGGAATGTGAGAGAATCAATCAACAGCTTAATCAGGAAGTAGACAGATCCAGCGGCTCCGTACGGCTGCAGATAGCACTCACACAACCAGCATTCAACCCAAACGCATCGATCGGAGCTCAACTCAGCCTTTCCTCTAACTCCCCATCCAGTGTTGAGCAGCCCACACACAAACAGCTGTCACCACGGCAACGAGCGCAGCACAAGCGCTCGTCCTGCTCGCGTCCGACTCTTTCATCCGCCGCCGGACCTCAGTTGGTCCCGCTGTTGAAGTGATCCAGCACGGTGGCGTTGGTTCTCTCAAACAGCCACTGCTGGCTGGGAGAGGAGGGGTCGCACGTGCTCATGAAGATGCGCCGCTCGCTGGGGCTGCTGTCCATGCAGCTGTTACTGACGGGGTGAAACAGACTCCGATCCTGCAGGACACACGGACATGGATCAGAACCCGCACACTGCTGTTAACGCCGTAATGTCAGGCAGCGTTGGACTGGTACCTTCCTGTAGCGCCACAGCTGGTTCCCCTTCATGCCGTGGCAGTCGTACAGGGTGACGGGGCTGTTGTGGGAGATGGCGTCGAAGCAGACTTTCTTGGTGTGCATGGGGTCGCCGACCCGGATGTCCTCCCTCCAACCGAATGTAAACACCTGCAGGAAACGGGCCGGTGTTGTTACCAACATGTGTCTGATGTATTTATACATGGACCTAAACGTGGTGACACCATACTAATGGATGGATGGATGGATGGATGGATGGATGGATGGATGGATGGATGGATGGATTAATGGATGGATGGATGGATGGATGGATCAATCAATCAATCAATCAATCAATCAATCAATCAATCAATCAATCAATGCCCGTTTCAGTATCTTCATTCATTTAACTCATGCTTGTCCTAATAATGGATGGGAGCGTCTCGGTGACCAGCAGCCGTCACTTCCTCAGCGAGCTCGCCTGCTCACAGGGCTCTGACAGCTGCCCTCCTGTGATTTGCTGCAAATCCATTTCTGGCTGTCGCTGAATACAGATCACAACTGTGACACAGATTAAACTACAATGCATCTTCAGATTAAAGCAATTAAACTGTCAGAGCTCGGAGGAGCCGCATCTCAACTGCGGAAACAAAGGGCGACATTCAATCCATTAAGGTTGTGTTATGAGCTCGGCTTAAAGACGTTCGCTGAGAACAAACAGACTCCTTAAGTACAATGCAAAGATAATGAAGCCGCCTTCTGCCCCAGTGTGTGTTGAGCTTCATTTGACATTTATGTCTGTAAAGCAGAAGACACAGTTACTAAGGAGGCGACTCATCAACGAGGACCAAATGTCCCAGCAGGAAACACCTGACGCTTCCTGATGAAGACTCAGACAAGCTCCAGGACTGATCCAGGACCTGTTACGGCTCCTGGAGCACAAACACCTCCTACACTGGGAGCTCTCAGGCCAAGAAGCTGTGAGCAGGCAACGCTTCATGATCCGAGCTGTTCCAGAGTTCGCTCCGGGTCCAGTGCGGGTCTCACCTGTCCGTGGCTCCAGCTCACCTCGCCCCGTCCCTTCACACAGTTCTCCAGTCGGATGGGGCTCCCAGACACGACGTGTTTACTCTCCAGACACATGTTGCTGCCCGCGTTACGGATCTACACGCAAACACAGGCCAAGTCAAGCAGGACGCAGTGGAGCACAGACAAAACAAGGGCTTCCAGGAGAGCGAATGGGCCGACCTCCCCCCAGGCGCCGGCCGGAGGCTCCACGGGCGGGTAGTGCTTGGGCAGGTCCCACGCCACCTCGTCCATGAACCACTTGAAGCTCCTGCAGCTGAGGCGGTTCCTCAGCTCCTTCTGCACGGTCATGTCTCCGGCCGACAGGTGGCGGTACTCGGGCCGGCGCTGGTAGATGAACTCGGCGTACTCGTCCATCCACACCTCCGCCACGCGCTTCAGGTTCTGGAAGCAGAGTTTAGCACATTTTAACAGGACGATAAACCCAAAGTCGGGGCTGAAGTAACGAACTTCCTGCACTGTTCAGAGCTGACACAGACTCTTCACTTCAGCTCATTCACAGAGTTCTAATCACACCATGAGCTCTTCATTACTGAATCCACAACACAAAGTATGTGGAAAGGCTCCATAAACTGCAATGACAAGAATCTGTGAATATGTACAGAGGTGCAGGAATAAAAGGCTCTGAACAAGCTGACGCAGTATTTAAAGGTTGTTGACAGGAGATAAAACCTAAAACACGACATCTTACCTGGCGCTGGAATGAATTTTAGGTGTGACTAAGAAATTGTGCATTGAATGGCTCTAATGCATTAAAAAAGAAAGATATGCTGTCATCAAGCAACGATTCCGACAGCATCTAATTTTAGAGCAAACATAAACCATTAAGACGATGACTGCGACAGTGACAGCTTCGTCAGGAAGTTCAGACGGCTGCAAACACCAAACATTTACACCAGCACATTAGAAAACTCCTCCAGCTGACGGCTGAGGTGTGAACAGAGGATGCGTGTTTGAAGACAGACGGCGGCGCTGGACGTGTGGAGGCACAACGAATGAGGCCGAGGAAACGCTGCACAGAAACCCTCGCAGGCTTCAGAGCGACAGATGAGGTGGAAAAGCCTCCAGCCTCAGGCTGGAGCTCAACGCCCGCAGCCTCCCCGCAGGGGGGGGGTTCAGGGTTCTGTGCTCGGGGTCCACGGAGGCACCGAATGGCCTTCAGAACTAGCAGCAGCTGCATGAATGAAAGAACCTAAAAATCTGATCCCAAAACAGCACAAATGACTCGATGGTCTGCTCAGCAGAACGACTGGTTCTGCTGTCACATCCTGGTTTCAGGGAGGGACCCAGTCAGTTTAACTCAGTCCTTCGTCTGTAAATTGCCTCAGGCTCTGGATGCGTCGTCTGCTCACACACACGTTCACTCGATGCTAAGACGTCGATGATAGATCTATAATGAACAGCTTCTGTCTGTTATAAATTCTCCTAAATTTCATGCATTTCCATTATATAAATGCACACATTTATACAAAACATGTAAATGTTTTAAAGTAATCGATCCAATCAACCACAGTGAACCAGAACCAGAGTTAAGATAAGCAGAGAAAGACACAAGGGACTAAACAGAATGCCTCCGAGGTACAGATGGGTGAGCGTCGTTACTGCCTCACTGACGGACGGACAGACAAAGACAAATGCCAAGAGGTTTATTACAGTTGAGCCACAGCCAAAAAAAAGGAAAACCACAAAAACATTTGTTTGAAATAGATGAGAAAAACTAAAGTTGATCTGCTTTTACTTGTGTCAGACTGTGTCCATTAATAATTGCAAGGCGTTCCTCAAGGCTCAGGCTTGGGACAAATGCCTTTTTTCCTGACATTAAGATGAAACAGGCCGACACTCACCCTGGCCAGGCTGACGCCGCCAGGAACCTTGTAGGGGACGTACTTCCTGTAGATGTGTCCCACCCTGGAACATGGGATGTCCTCCATCCGCCCACCGCACATCCACACCTACAAAGACAGAGAAGACGAGAATGGAGACCAGAACCAGAATCAGAACAGCACAAACAGCGTCGACAACAAACTGTGGCTTATAACGTTCACGCTATCAGAAAGGTCAGAGGTCAGACAGCAAACCACCCATTGGCACCCTACATATTTGAATTTACTGGCATCTTTGCCAGTTGGTTGATCTTCGGATTCATCCGCCTCCTTCATTCTCCAGAGTGGACATCAGCTGGCTGCTACTACAATTCAATTACTCAGGCACGGACAAACCGTTTGGAGGAACAGCCTGGACCCGACCCCCACATCTCAGTGTAGGAACGGTCTGACCCGCCACAGCCACCGCTTCCATCCTCTTCATCCTTGCACTGAAACACTTAAGCTTAATAACAGGAGCAGCTACAAGTAAGTGCCCACCAGCTGAAGAGATGGAAATCTTATGACTCACCTTTAGTGCCCGACCTCTACATGATGTAGCGAACGTAAGGACCAAGGCACTGGATGGCATCTCCTCAAAGAAGTAATTAACTTATATACAGCAGAGCTTTTAAGAAACGCTCCAGACGCATAGTAATACTCTGCAGCGCCGACGGCCTCATCGACCCTCTCACTAACGGCCGGCGCACGGTAAAAGATGTGGTGATTTCCTACTGGTGGAGGGAACCTGCAAATGAAGTGCCTGGTTTCCTTCCTGAGGCAGAGCTGCAGTGTGTCACACTGTGTGGCATCGAGCGGGTCAGACTCACAGCGGTCCGGACGGTAACCATGGCGCTGAGAGCGAGGAGACGAGGACCACACAGGAACACGAGGCTCCTTCAAATCATCCCTTCAACAACGACCCAAAGCTCTAAACTACTTTAGCGCTCGCTGGCACGAAGTCTCATGATATTTTAGTTTCTGATTTTATTTGTTAGAAAATCTAAAATGCCGTTGAAAGACAATTATATCAACAGCTGAACTGGGTCTGAAAGTCAGAAAACAGATTTACTGCTGCACAGTTTGAATTGTCGTCGACAGCAGAACTTCATCCAATTTAGACCTCTCATCTTTATAAACAACTGAACCACTGCGCTGGAAATTTGCCGGTGCAGGAGATTCACACAGCAGCACATGACCAGTCGAGTGGAAGCCGCCACCAGCGGCCTTTGTGCTTAATTGAGTGAGACGACAAAAGTCCTCAGTCATTCAAAGCACAATTCAATTACTGCGACGTCTGTCCGGAGCTCAGGCCGCGGAGCAGAGAGCAGCAGGAGACTGCTCTTCAACACGCTGTGGAATAATTCATGCAGAACCAGCAGACAAAAGCATCATCTAATGTGGATTTCTGAGATGATTAATGTGAAGAGGCTTTGATGCAACACTCTGCTTGGCTCAAGGCTTGAAACTATAATGAGGAACGTCTCGTTTGCTCGGCGTGTCTTTTAGATATTTACTTGAAGAGCAAAGATAAACAAAAATTAAAAAGCGAAACATCAGCATCTGAGAGAAGCTTCCTTAGATGAGTGTGAGCTAAAAGCCAGTAATTACCAGGCAATTAGACGAAGCTGTGACGTTAGAACCCCGTTGGTGCCGATCGAACCTTCAGAGCATCTCTGTCATGTTCCCTCCTCTCACACCTGTTTGCTATTCATCACTTTTGCTGAATTTAACTAATGAAGCTGCTCGCACGTGTCGGACGCGACTGCACAGACACCGTCCCACATCAGGTGAGTAACGGTCAGTCAGTGTCTGAATTCACCAGGAAAGTGAGTTTCAAACAGCTGAGTGGAAAGAAAGTCTGAAAAGTCCTGGAACAGCTGGAAGCAAATCATTATAGACAGGTTGACAAATAGGTCAGAAAGAGAGGATGGTGTGTGTGTGTGTGTGTGTGTGTGTGTGTGTGTGTGTGTGTGTGTACCTTGAAGGAGATCTCGTACTGCTCTCCTCCCCAGATCTCCAGACCCGTGTCGTAGCCTCCCAGCTCCCAGAACCACTTCCTGTCCACAGCAAACAGCCCACCCGCCATCACCGGTGACCTGGAAGACGCATGACACAGTCACGCAGCAGCGAAGACAAAGAAACAGAACAACAACACTGCTTTGGGAACTAGTCTGTCTTTAAAACAGTGGAAATACAAAGACAGAGACAGGAAACGAGATGCATCACCCGCTGGTGTCAAATATGGACCCATCAGAACCAGACTTCACCTCTGTGAAGGTCAGTCCAACCTAAAGCTGCCACTGACTGAAACTCATTCAAGTGAAAACAAACCTTAGACTTGGAGTGTTGTATAACATGTAGGAGCAGCAACATGTTACTGTTCTAGTGATGAGCTGGTTCTGTCACTGCTGTTGGTGGAGCTGCAGGTTCTACACGTGTCGGACAGAACCGGTCTGACTGAGCATCAACACTGTCCCACATCTCTTTAAATATGTTTTCACACTGACTGACTTCACATGCTTCACTGAGCAACAGTGTGTTCTGGTGGAGGACAAATGAAGACACACACACACACACACACACACACACACACACACACACACACTGCAGTAAACAGACTTCTATCAGAAGACAAAGGGACAGGGCTGCAGGGGGACAAAGCGGTGAAGTGTGTGTCATCACTGGAGTGTGTGAGCTTAGCACAGAGCTCAGACTGTGTGGGCACTGATTTGTGCGGTGGACACTGTGTTTGGCCACAGGGAGTGAACACACACCGCCTCTCTGGAGCCGTGGCATCAAACCCCGACCAGGGGAACCTACACACAAGCAACAACCGCATGTTGCGACCACCGGACGAGAGGACGCGTCGCACGGGGAACGTGTCTGCAGCCTGAATGGTTCCAGGGCCGCGTTGCTACTGGGACATTAATCAGCGTCGCACCTGCAGCCGAGCTTTGGAGACACCAGATCGACCAATCAAAGCTTTACAGCTCGAACACTGTTGGACTCCTACAGCTGAAGATCATGATGTTTTGTCATTTTATAGAATTAATTCTAACATATTTTATTCATGAAGTGTTCATTCAAGGTTTTAGGAGTCATGCTGTTAAAGCAGGAGTTCCATCAACAAGCACATGTTTGAGGAAATAAATCAGCTGCTGGTGTTTTTATGGGACCATTCATTTGCTCTGTCTGCTTCAGCAGCTGTCGTTCTTGAGTGACTCTCAGCGATGTGTCAAAGGTTTGAACATGGATGAAACGCTAACGCATAAACACACCTGTAGCTAAACTGACAATGCGCTGACACAAAGTCACCTCCAGCGCCACTCCTGCCGCGTTGCCTAGCAACACCTTTGTTTAGCCGCTGCTTCGGTGAAAGCTTGTTTTGCTGGAAGCCATGTACAGTATATGGATTTATTCTGATTGATTCACTTTTAAACAGAAGCAAAGTGTGTAGAATAAATTAAATAGCACACTCCTCCACAGCGTGTGCAACGTGTGACTGACAGTAGTTCATAGCAGTGATTCATTCTGTGTGGAATCCAAGCATTCAGCCTCGCTTCCTCATTTCCCATCACACGACTGGACGTGAGGGACTGACGACTAAGACTGGCCTTAAGTAGGACGCCTGCAGGTTTCAGGCAGCGCCGCTGAATTATTATTGACCAGTATTGACTGATGTGACCTCAACTGCTGCAAAGACAAGTAAAACGTCCCCATAAAGACGCAAAAGCATGTTTGTCATCTGTGTGTCAATGTCAGGGAACCGGGGACAAATCAGAGGTAGTAATTATTATGAGAGCCTATTTCTCTCAGTTAAACCATGTTTGAATATAAAACTCAGAAAATATCTTCCTCACACAGATACACACACTTACAATGTGTGTGTGTAATACAGCGTGATTCCATATAACGGTTTTATAGAAATGCTCATGTTCATTTTCTCCATTTCAGTCTTTTGACCTTGAGAGAAAGAACGAGCTGAGACCGGAGCTCATCGCTAAATGAAACCGTGCGTCCTGCAGGGGAGGAGGCCGATAGCAAAAGAATGAGAGCGAGTTGATTGCATCGACATGTGACAGCGACAGAGGCATGAGAACAGGGATGAAATCATATTCCCACACACACACACACACACACACACACACACACACACACACACACACACACACACACACACACACACACACACACACACACACACACACACACACACACACACACACACACACACACACACACACACACCCCTCCAGGATGGATTTGCCGTCCCACGGTGCCTCATTCTTCGCTCTGACAATGTCAGTCAGAATGAAAATGAAAATCTTTGCGACACAAATTGGATTTGCACTGATGAAGGTCATTTCATTGGGCAAGAAGAGACGACTAATTCACGAAATGAGGATTGATTCGGATTGTTCTGCGGCTCATTTCTTTCTCCTCACTCTCTTATCGTCGGCACCGCAGCAGCTCGGCAGGATGATACCGACTGTGTTCCCCAAGACGCCGACCACTGACTCCCAGCACACAGTGTTGTCCAGCCATTCCCTCGCGGCGGCTTCACATACTAGTGACCTTAGAGACACTTCAAATCACAAGCTGACAATGAGTCAATGAGGATTCTGCGAGCACTCACTCAAAGGGTTCACTGGAGTCGTCCTTCTGCAGCTCCGGGGGGATGGGGATCCGTTTGTAGTACATCTCCCAGTCGAACGCTCCTCGCATGGCGTCGCCCGCCTGCGTCTCGTAGCCAAAGTTGTCGTGGTCGATCACGTCGATCATCGGACACACGATGGTCTTCCTGTTCTGGGAAATCCGGTCTGAGGCACAGAGAATGGTCAGTTCACAGCCACAGAGAGTTAGTGACGGTTCAGAGCCCGGATGAGTGACAGACGGGTCCTGGCTGGTGTCGCTCACCCAGCAGAGGAGGGAGCCAGTTGACGTTGGCCTCACAGTGCGAGTCCAGGAAGGTGATGACTTCTCCTGTAGCGGCGGCGGCGCCCAGCAGCCGGGTCCTGATCAGACCCTCCCTCTTCTTGGTCCTCAGGATGCGGACCTTCGGCAACCGAACCATGTACTCCTCTAGCGCCACCTTCAGGTGCTCTGTGAAGGAAAGCGAATGACACGTCAGCTCCCAGTTCAGGTTCTGGGGGGATAAAACTGCAAACTGCATTAACGCGCGCACGCGCACGCGCGCACGCGCGCACACGCGCACACGCGCACACACACACACACACACACACACACACACACACACACACACACACACACACGCACACACACACACACACACACACACACACACACACACACACACACACACACACACACACACACACACACACACGGCCAACAAACACAACATCTGTCGCAGCCGCGTGCTCCTCACATAAACATTTCCCTTTAGGCTCCTATATAATAAAAGTCTTTGTTTTTATGTTTAACGTACTTTTCTGCACTCGCTCTTCTCTTCTCTTCATTACACAGAATGTTACCCTGAAGAGAAAGGATCAAGCAGCGAGGACTCAAACAGCTCCTCCTAAAATGTGCAGCCGTAAAGCGTTCTGGCAAAAGTTCCTCTCACACTGAGATGGTGTTTAACATTTCACCAGACAGAATGTAAAATGCCAGTGAGGGAAACACAGATACTGCTTCATCTAAACTCTTCAGCTTATTGTCAGTGTCTAAATCTGCTGTAAATCTTTTATTGAACAGATCTGCAGAAAGTCAGAGCTGCTACGTTGACGTAGCCGGGTTCAGATTGAAACCAGCTGCAAATCCTTTAGCGCCTTCGATGACACAATAAATCTGTGCTGTGCTAATAAATAAATGTGCTGCAAAGGCTCTGAAGAGCAGGAGGCCAAACTAAGCAGATCCAGAGAAGAAGGTGCACAAGCTGAGAGACACGTCAGGTCGGTTCCGACGGGTCAATAAAAAATAAGAACCGACCTGACAGTGAAGAGATGCCGCCACATGTGGAACAAACAACCATCACAGGCACAACATCATCACTGGAAGTGTCCCAGTCCCTGATCAGCGCCATCTCCTGAACGCACAGAGACTTAGTGTTTGTGTTCATCAGCGGTGCAAACGCTGACCCCACGCGTCCTGCTCAGTTCATTTGCATGTGGAGCCATCTTGATCGGAGGAGCCTCGATGGAACGCCATATGGCACCAACTCCTCCCAGACATGATGTAGTCCACCTACAGCTCACGCTCACTGAAACGCAGAGCTGAAAATGTAATGCTTATTTGTGCCAAACAGTGAGAGCAGAGGAGAGAGGAGTCACGTCTTCCTCCGAAGCAGGAACAGGTCGCTTCCAACTAGCGGCTCCATCACCGGAGCAGCAATCAGCTGTTATTAGTTACGACTGGCATAAAGGAGCCTGGCTGCGGCGCTGAATGGGCTCGTTCTACGGCACAGAGCTCATTTCATACCAACAGGACGCAGCAGGTGGCGACTGACTGCCCCCTTCGTTAGCGCTGGGACCGCTTGGTTCTAACGCTGTGAACCGGGCCCCAGTTGGCGGCTGGTGACACCGAACCTCCACTAAGCAGCTCCGGACCTGAAGAAGCAGCTGCCAGCGCCGCACAGACCCGGCTGAAACCGGACTGTGGTGCAGTCGCTGAGCGAAGCCCGCTCCAACAGGTCCGTAAACTGGACCAGAGGAAATTATGCAGCAGCTTCTCAGCAACACAGCGTCTTTATCCGGGCTCTGAGGTTTTTCCCCGTCCTGGCGCTGTTTTATTGACTGTAGAGCCTCTATGTGCACAGTCATTGAAACGTTCTGATCTGAGGCTTCACCTGCAGGAACCGGAGCCCGACCTGCCAACAGCGGCTGTCTGACTGGTTCTTACACAACTTCTTGGCAGCGGTGAGATTAAACAATGAACACTTGAGGTGCATGTACAGCACATTCGGCGGCGGAGGAGGGGGCGGGAAAGGTTGCGGAGCTGTAATTATGAATGGCTAATTCCAGCTGAATAAATTGGAGCGAGGGCCCGTGGTTTACTGAGAACTGGCGAGGCTATAAATCACACTAATGAGAACAGGCTGACGTCGGCAAACACATTAGTCATTATTAGAATGTGAAGTCCAGGACATGATGGGGGCTCAGACATCATCAGCGCCGGGGTCACTTCCACAGACCCCATTTACCAACAGCCGCACATCCACTGGCCTCCATCTGCTCCTGCTGCATTCTGGGCATTCATCAGGATCCACACAGCAAGGTGCTGGGATCACCAGCGAGGCTGCGTTGGGATGAAGCAGCAAACTTTTGCTTCATACGTGTAGCTCCCTCCTGCGTCTGGGCCGTTTTCAATTCAATTAACCTCAAATCACAGAGGATTCGATGTGTCGTCCAGACCTGGTCGTTCCAAGGTTTTGGATCTGATCCCAGAAGTTCTGGTGCGGCACCAACGAGCCAAGCTGCTAATTTATTCCTCTGAATGATGCGGCTGTGGATTCCAACACGCAGCCTTGCGTTCTGCAAACGTCATTAAAAAAGAAACGGCCGCTGAGGGAGGATCCGCGATGATACAAGCCGGCGTCGGGGGGATTCTGAAAGCACCAGCCCTCCCCCGTCTCCCCCTTAAAACACACACGGCTCAAACAGCAGCTGAGGCGCCGGTGAGACGGCCGTGCAGAGATGAACACAACGCAGCTTCTCCATCAAGACAATCACTGCTGCGACGCAGATGTAGTGAAGTCTAACTTGTGACGAAGCTCATCCCTGGTTCTGGGGCTGGTTCATCACCAGCAGCTTTCTCCTGTTCCCTCACGTCTCCATCCCATCGCTGCCTTCACACACTTTACTGCCTCGTGTTATTGCAGCTAATTTCCAGGAATCAGCAGTTCAGCATTTAGAAATGATTGTTTTTTGTCTGACCTGAAGGTTTGTGGCTGCTGTCAGGTGGAACATTAATGTGTGAGCTCAGCCAGAAATTGCAACAAGGAAGGAATGAGTCACGTCCGCAGCCGTGGTACATGGTGTAATGCAGCTCAGACGAGTAGTGGCTTCACTGAGGGGATAATAAAAGAAGGTAGAGACAAGTAGAGGCCAAGCAGACGCGGCTCAGACGCCGTCACTGTTAGTCACTGTTAGTCACTGTTAACAAGGCAGCGCTGATGTTGTGTTCGCTCTAAATCTCCAGACCTCTTCCTGTCAAGCAGACGTTGGTGCTGCTGTCGACCGCTGTAAGAACACGCCCGGTGGGGACCGCTCGTCCTTCAGAGAGTCATTGTCAAAGTCTGAAACGGCCTGCGAGTTCAAGTCCTCTACCAGACACCGCTGACTGCTACTGAAAGAGGCTTCAAGTGTTCTGGAAGTTCATCAGCACCGAGCCCAGCTGTGTCACGCTCACGCCCACAGTCAAAACGTGGGAATAGAAATGAAGCTAAATGAAAACACTTAAGAGCAGATCATGATCAAAAGCAACCTCATCATCAGTGAAACGCTACAGAGCTGAATGATACTTCACACCTAGAGCCAAAGGTGAATGCATCTGTGATCCCTAAGGCTAGAGCCACAAAGAGTCAGCATCCGGAAATGTGTGTATGACAACATGAAAAGTGCTAAATGCCACAATTCATCAGTAACAACAAAAGAAATACTTAGAAAAGCGAATAAGCTCATCAATAAAAGAAGGGGACTGGGAAAGAGAAACTTAAACAATCAGAGCAGAAACACAGGAAGGCCATAGGAAGTCACGTTACCAGGGGTTACGCTAGCAAGTGTTAGGCTAGCAATCGTCACCTTAGCAGGCGTCAAGGTAGCAGGTTAGCAAGTGTTACGTTAGCAGGTGTAAGGTTAGCAGGCGTTACATTAGCAGACGTCACGTTAGCAGGCGTTACGTTAGAAGGCGTCAGGTTAGCAAGTGTTACATTAACAAGTGTTACGTTAGCAGGCGTTACATTAGCAGGCGTCAGGTTAGCAAGTGTTACATTAACAAGTGTTACGTTAGCAGGCGTTACATTAGCAGGCATTACGTTAGCAGGTGTAAGGTTAGCAGTCGTTACGTTAGCAGGTGTCACGTTAGCAAGTGTTACGTCAGCAAGTGTTACGTCAGCAGGCGTCAGGTTAGCAAGTGTCATGTTATCCAGTGTTACGTTAGCAGGCGTTACGTTAGCAGATGTCACGTTACTGTAGCAGGCGTCAGGTTAGCAAGTGTTACATTAACAAGTGTTATGTTAGCAAGCGTTATGTTAGCAAGCGTTACGTTAGCAAGTGTTATGTTAGCAAGTGTTACGTTAGCAAGTGTTACGTTAGCAAGTGTTACGTTAGCAAGCGTTACTTCGACGTCAGCACACGGATCCACTGGATGTTGAACAACCTGCTAAACAGCCAAAAAGCTGCTCTAGCTATTAAAGCATATTAACAAAGCTTTACCCCCCTCCCTCTCCTACTGCCCAATCATCTCCTCCAGTTTCCTTCTCTGTCCTTCTTCCCTGGTGCTTCATACAAAAGCCGCGTCTTAGTGTGGACAGATTTGTTACTGCTACATGAAAACATGATCATTCTACAAATATGTTCCATTCTGTGACGATAAATTTCCATCACACTTTAAAACAAGGATGCAAATGATAATGTTGAGCGTTAGAGGAGGAAAGGAGATAACATCTGCCTGAGTGGTCGTGAGCGCCATCTAAGAACTCTCAGAGAAGCGTTTATTAGAGGCAGCTCGAGAGAGAGGGAGGGGGACTGCAAAGCTCCAGAGCAGAGGCTCAGATGAGGCTGAAGCTCCCTCAGCTTCCCTTCAGAGTAGAACATTAAGAAATAATGTCATGAAAACAACAGCGTTAACCCTTCTTGAGCCATGAATCATTCATGTGCGTGGATGAAGAACATGAGGACGCACATCTCACCTGCCAGCATGCAGGTCCTGCCTCCTACAGGCAGGTGTGTGGGTCGGGGACACGCTGGACTGGATCTCTGGGGACCAGCAATGAAGAACTGGGAGCTTCACAGTATTTTCCCTTTCTGTTTTCGTCTCTGTTCACCTTTAAAGCCCTGTTCCTGCAGCCTTGAGGAAAGACGTGTGCCAGGAGAAAAACGCTGGTCCTCAGGCGTCGTCTCAGCTCCCATTTCATCGTTTGACTTTGCTCTGCACATCCAGATACTAAACCTGGAAATGACACACGGTCACTGAGCTGATCCCCAAGGTGGAGGCAGAACCACAGGAGCAGGGCCTCACATTCACAGCACAGAACGAGGTGTCCTCCTCAGTAAGCGTTTAGAGAACGTACACACACACACACACACACACACACACACACACACACACACACACACACACACACACACACACAGCCTTGTGTTGCTCCAGGAATCACTGTCGGGGCGATAGCTTCGCTTTAGCAGCAGACTGACGTCGATGATGTGGCTCGTGGTCCAGTCGGCGCCGGTCCAGGTTCAGCGGTTCCATTTTCTTTCAGTGCTGGGTTTTATTTTGATGAAGGTCGTTTTGGATGCAGTAGACATTGTTGGGTTTCTTCGTGCTTAGTTCCATTAGTCCACCAACGTTTCCCCAGTAGCATTTTGGAAAAAGCCATTAGGCAGAACTCAGGATCTCTGAAGTGCTTCCTGGAGCTCAGCTGCTCTCAGACATGATTCAACATGATGTTTTCATATTTCACAGCATGAAAACATCATTTCAATTATTTAATTATGATAAATACATAATATTAGGTTATTTCTTGAAGGTACGTACACTGATACAATGTGACAATGACTAATCAGAAGCCTGTGTTCTGGTTCCGTCCGACCCACTGGGAGCTTTACCTCAGTGTTCTGCTCCCAGGTCCAGTGACGTCCACCACGTTCATGTGGACAGATTCACAGAGATGAGGCATAACCTGGACACCTGATGGAACGTAGGACGTAGAAATCACAGGCCTGAAGGAATCAGAGCGACGTCCTGTCAGCGTGGAACGAACAGCTCACAGCTAAAGTAACAGGCTGCAGCATTAAACAACACATTTGAGACTTAAATGACGTAGATCATCAGATGAGAGGTGAGTTAACCGTTTAAACGGGCCACTAGATCCTCGTCTTCAGCCTCCCTCTGTGTCAAACGGGTTCCACTGTGAAGCACCTTGAGAACCTCAGGGTCCTCGGTTCTGTCTACCCAGACGTGCTGTATCTGCAGTCCTGCTGTTCTCTGCTGACAGGAGACAAAGCAATCAGAGCAGAAATGAATAATGAACACAAAAGGCAAAAAAAAGAAGCCGCTAACAAAAGAGGACTCAGACAAAACGCCTGTTGTCTGCGTGAGGGCGAGGACGGCACGCGGAGCATACGGCGCCGGCGATAACGGGACGGGACCGCGGCGCCGCTCCAGCTAGATTCGGCTGAGCCGGGTCCCTTGATATGTAAATGTGCCTCAGCAGCATGAATGTTTGATGCCTGCTGAGGCCTGATGTGCAGCAGGGGCCAACAAAGCATGAAATATACAGTACAACTGGAGGCATTGTGTCGGCAGAGGAAGCCAGTGGTGGCGCTGATCCAAACCCACACGGACAGAAACATTTAGAACTTCTCGCCGGACGTGTTCCGGGCCTGTGGCTGGAGGCGGACCCAAGCAGCTGTGAGTCACAGGTCAAAGCCACGTTGTCCTTTTCTGCAGGTGTTTGAAGCAGCAGAACGCGGGGTCGAGGCCGACAGGAAGCAGTGGGCTCACGTCACAGGGGCCACGTTACAGCAGCCTGAACAGGAAGCACAGCCTGGACGTTACAGCTCAGCGCTAACGGCGCTCCTGAAGCTGCTCTTTCAATGAGCCAGTGTTGGATTAAGAGGGAACCGTTCCGCTGATGATAAACGAGCTCCGTGGACGGAGAGAGGGAGTCGTGCTGCCTTCACTGTCAGCTTTCAGCTCATGTCTCTGAGGGGCCAAGAACCAATTAACCCGTGGGCCGCACCGGTGAGACGGGCTCTGAGGTGCCGAGTCACACAACGGTCCACGGTGCAGGAGGAGCTGGGAGAAATAAACAGTGGCTCAGAGCGATGGCGCCGACGGCCCGTCCCTGCAGCCGTACGGGTCAGAACACGGCTGGAGGACGGACGAGACCGGGACCGCAGACCGGCGCTGGACCGGGACCGCAGACCAGCGCTGGACTGGGACCGGGACCGCAGACGAGCGCTGGACTGGGACCGCAGACTGACGCTGGACCGGGACTGCAGACTGACGCTGGACCGAGACCGCAGACCGGCGCTGGACCGGGACCGCAGACCAGCGCTGGACTGGGACCGCAGACCAGCGCTGGACTGGGACCGCAGACCAGCGCTGGACTGGGACCGGGACCGCAGACCAGCGCTGGACCGGGACTGCAGACTGACGCTGGACCGGGACCGCAGACCAGCGCTGGACTGGGACCGCAGACTGACGCTGGACCGGGACCGCAGACCAGCGCTGGACCGGGACCGCAGACCAGCGCTGGACTGGGACCGGGACCGCAGACGAGCGCTGGCCTGGGACCGGGACCGCAGACGAGCGCTGGACTGGGACCGCAGACTGACGCTGGACCGGGACTGCAGACTGACGCTGGACCGAGACCGCAGACCGGCGCTGGACCGGGACCGCAGACCAGCGCTGGACTGGGACCGCAGACCAGCGCTGGACTGGGACCGGGACCGCAGACGAGCGCTGGACTGGGACCGCAGACTGACGCTGGCCCGAGACCGCAGACCGGCGCTGGACCGGGACCGCAGACCAGCGCTGGACTGGGACCGCAGACCAGCGCTGGACTGGGACCGGGACCGCAGACCAGCGCTGGACCGGGACTGCAGACTGACGCTGGACCGGGACCGCAGACCAGCGCTGGACTGGGACCGCAGACCAGCGCTGGACTGGGACCGAGACCGCAGACCAGCGCTGGACTGGGACTGGGACCGCAGACCGGCCCGGGTTCGGAGCATCCATGTTGAACAGTCCGCCACCTGTAGCTGCTGTAGCTACTCATTCCATTCTCATCCGTTGGCTCCTTTTCGACTCAGTTAAAGACTCACCCTCCACTGAAGGTCAACACGTATTCAATGAGTGCTCGTGTAAACGCGCTACGCCCTGGAAAGCATGAGGTTCTGAGGCAGCAGGTCCTTTCTGCCGAGAATAAGGATAAAAGTGGGAAACTGTGCCAAGCGCTTTTAAAGGAGCCTCCTGTGGCCAGAACGCCCCCGAACGCGAGGAAGAGGTCCTGCAGAGAAAATACACACATTATGTTTTACTTGTTGGGCTCAGATACACAAGCACCGCACTGTCATCACCATGGCAACGCTCAGCCAGCTGCAGCGCAGTACCGCTCGTCGATTTGTTTAACTCCTGTGTAACAATAATTACATGTTAATGACGATGCCTAAAAACACCTCACACCTCAGAGAATCACAGCGTTTAGGTTTTTACAATGCGTTAAATTAGTGGTTCCACCAAGAAACACTGAGCTCCAGCACAAAGAAACCCGTTCCCTGAATGGACAGGATCCACATGTTGTAGGTCACGTCGCCGCTCCTCACAAAGCTTTTCTTCTAACCGGCAACAATGGAAGGAGGAACATGGAGGGAGACGCAGCCGAGCCGCGTGATTAGTTCTAAAACTACTTCAAGGAGGCGGAGAAATTACAACAACGGCAGAGCAATGATCAGCAGCGCTGGAGACAAAGCACAGTCCACCGCAGCAGAGGAGGATGATGAAAGCTCACGCAAAGAGCAGGAGTCATGGAGGAGGAGGTGGAGGAACCGCAGACGGGCCCGGTGCGCGGAGCGCTGGGATTCTGACGGCCCAGGAGCAGCCCAGACTGCAGCCAGGACCGGGCGGCTCGGCGCCTCCTCCCAGAACCACGGCCCAGCGCCTCCTCCCAGAACCACGGCCCAGCGCCTCCTCCCAGAACCACGGCCCAGCGTCTCCTCTTAGAACCACAGCCCAGCGTCTCCTCCTAAAACCACGGCCTGCGCCTCCTCCCAGAACCACAGCCCAGCATCTCCTCCTAAAACCACAGCCCAGCGCCTCCTCCCAGAACCACGGCCCAGCGCCTCCTCCTAGAATCATGGCCTGCGCCTCCTCCCAGAACCACAGCCCAGCGTCTCCTCTTAGAACCACGGCCCAGCGCCTCCTCCCAGAACCACAGCCCAGCGTCTCCTCTTAGAATCACGGCCCAGCGCCTCCTCCCAGAACCACGGCCTGCGCCTCCTCCCAGAACCACGGCCCAGCGCCTCCTCCTAGGACCATGGCCTGCGCCTCCTCCCAGAACCACAGCCCAGCGTCTCCTCTTAGAACCACGGCCCAGCGTCTCCTCCTAGAACCACGGCCTGGTGCCTCCTCCGGGAACCAAGCAGCCAGTGCCTCCTGCCAGAACCACGGCCTGCGCCTCCTCCCAGAACCACGGCCTGCGCCTCCTCCCAGAACCACGGCCCAGCGCCTCCTCCCAGAACCACAGCCCAGCGTCTCCTCTTAGAACCACGGCCCAGTGCCTACTCCCAGAACCACGGCCCAGCGCCTCCTCCCAGAACCACAGCCCTGCGCCTCCTCCCAGAACCACAGCCCAGCGTCTCCTCCCAGAACCAAGCAGCCAGTGCCTCCTGCCAGAACCACGGCCCAGCGCCTCCTCCCAGAACCACGGCCCAGCGCCTCCTCCCAGAACCACGGCCCAGCGCCTCCTCCCAGAACCAAGCAGCCAGTGCCTCCTGCCAGAACCACAGCCCAGCGCCTCCTCCCAGAACCACGGCCCAGCGTCTCCTCTTAGAACCACGGCCCAGCGCGTCCTCCCAGAACCACGGCCTGCGCCTCCTCCCAGAACCACAGCCCTGCGCCTCCTCCCAGAACCAAGCAGCCAGTGCCTCCTGCCAGAACCACGGCCCAGCGCCTCCTCCCAGAACCACGGCCCAGCGCCTCCTCCCAGAACCACGGCCCAGCGCCTCCTCCCAGAACCAAGCAGCCAGTGCCTCCTGCCAGAACCACAGCCCAGCGCCTCCTCCTAGAACGAGGGGCCTGAGCCTCCTCCCAGAACCACGGCCCAGCGCCTCCTCCCAGAACCACGGCCCAGCGCCTCCTCCCAGAACCAAGCAGCCAGTGCCTCCTGCCAGAACCACAGCCCAGCTCCTCCTCCCAGAACCACAGCCCAGCGCCTCCTCCCAGAACCACAGCCCAGCACCTCCTCCTAGAACCACAGCCCGGTGCCTCCTCCCAGAACCACAGCCCAGCGTCTCCTCCCAGAACCACAGCCCAGCGCCTCCTCCTAGAACCACAGCCCAGCGTCTCCTCCTAAAACCACGGCCTGGTGCCTCCTCCTAAAACCACGGCCTGCGCCTCCTCCCAAAACCAAGCAGCCAGTGCCTCCTGCCAGAACCACAGCCCAGCATCTCCTCCCAGATCCACGGCCCAGCACCTCCTCCCAGAACCAAGCAGCCTGCGCCTCCTCCCAGAACCAAACAGCCTGCGCCTCCGGCCCGATGCCAGCAGCGTCGCTGTGCTCGGCTCGTCTCCGGATCTTAATTTTCTTCCCCAATTACTTTAATTTGTGCTTATTCATTTGAGCCATTTGTATGTGGCTGTTCTGGTGCTGATAACCATGTTCAAATAATAATGAGGACACAGAGTTCACCGCACACAGCAGCCGCCTGGAACAGAACATCTCTGCGTCTGCAGCTCCGTTCATCCTCTGACTCCATCTGTGTTGTGCTTCCACTCCTCTCTCTTCCCTTTTCATCTCTGAATGCACGGTGCAATAAAGTCCAGACAGAGTAATTACAGGCTGCCCACAACAACACACAACCATCCGACATGGTGCAACTTCATATGCTTTTAAGCTGCTTATTTTCACCCTGCAGCAAATTGGACACTTTGTGCTAAATCGACCAGCGTCTCCATCACATGCTCCCTGTCAGGGTTTAATTGTGTAAACAAAAGCTCCCTGTGTGTTGGTGTTGTGCCGTCCCGCGCTCCTCCATCTGACAGCCGCTCTTTATTTTCATTTGAGCTTAATTGTAGCTAAGATGTGTTTTACACCAGGAGACGTTTCACTCATTTGATCATTGCCAGTGTCGGTCCTATGTTGCTTTAATTCCAATCATTTCCAGCTCATGAGCGTCTCCTTAAATGAAGCCATGTCCACGTGTGGTTCCTTCCTCACATTAACATAAACTTGACCTTGACACCTTTTACTTTGCAGCATCTTGTAGTCATGGACGTGATTAAGCAGAATTTTCCAACGTTGGGCTTCGTTAAAGCAGCACGAGAGCTAATTCTAATGTGCAGAAGCACATGTTTTGAGCAGAAAACTTCATGTCTGTACTGGAATCATGTGACGCAGCTTCACATGGAGTCAGAATGACTGAGGCCACGCCATCGCGTTCTGCTGGTGTGACGCAGCAGTTTGTGTTTAAAGACAGATGTAATAATGTTTTTCAGTTTTGTTTTCAGCTTTTCTAACTTGCTGCCAGGACGATAAAGCTGCTTTGAACAGTCTTATCACCACTGGCAGTTTCATTGTACGCGTGACAGAGACAGAGGCATGAGAGATGAAGGGGGGCAGATGGAAGAGGCAGTGATGAGAAGATAGGAAACAATTTGTTGGAAAGGCAGCGCTGGACGCAGGGACAAACCCAGATAGATGAAACCAGGTTCCGAGTGAAGTAAGATGCAATAAGAAGCCCAAAGACCGAGGGAAGGAAGGGACACGGGAGCAGAGCAGATGGAAACAGCAGCAACACTGCAGATCTCCCTTTAACACATGTAGCTCACATTAATCACCTGTCCAGCTCTGTGGCAGGAACCGATGACGAACGTCAGTCAGAAAGTTGCGTTTCAAAACTGTAACTCTGATTCAAGCATCTCAAACTGCTCTGGCTTCAGGATGACGCATCCACAGTGAAAAATGCACAGACTCCACTGTCATTGCACGCTACTGATGCAGGTTTTCATGCAGTGTAAACACAATTAACCGTTCCATTATAATGACATTTGGAATCATGCAAATGGCTGCGGGTCAGACCTGAGCGCCCCGTGCAGGCTGCAGCCCTCCCACACGAGGGGCTATAGCTAATAGCTGGAATGGACAGTGACTCATTATTTTCAACCTCAGATACCAAAAGCAGCTGAACCTGACTGTTAAGACTGAGATTCTAATGGCTACATCTGTATGCTGCCAGGTTCAGGGGAGAATCCATTTATTAGCTGGTGCTGTGAGCTGCGGTTTAGCTGCTTGGAGTTTAAAAAAAGAAATCAAACACAACGAGGCAGAGAAATGGAAAAGGAGAGATGCCCCGTGGACAGCAAATGCCAATCTCCAGTCTTAACGAAGCCGGCGGCGTCTGATCTGTGGCCGGCTGCAGCTAATGACGAGGCTGCGTTGGGCTCGGAGTGGATGGGGAGGAGCAGGACTGAGCCGGGCTTTGTCTGTTTCTGCTAATGATTAGTTAGGTGAGGTCCAGAGTCTGTTTAAACAGGGTGTTTATGTGTGGGCCCATGTCATCATGGAGTGGAACGCCTCAGCTGCTCTGCAGTAAAGTGAAGCGTGCGTCACATGCTGCATCCGCTGGCCCCGCGAGGACGAGGACGCGAGTGGAGCCGGGGTAATGAACGGTGCATCGACCTTCATCCATTCTGACTCAACGGCTCAGAGACGTGGGCGCATGAAGCCTGTTAAGCTGCTGACAACTTGATGCTCGACCGTGGGTTGTTGTTCGTCACACGAGTCGGTGACAATGACTTAGGAAGCACCTCAGGAAGCGTCTGACAACTGGTGTCCTGTGTTTAGTGGGAGCAGCTCCTGGACCTGTTTGTCTCCTCCCTGTCCTTCAACAGGGCAGACGTAACCTGCTTAAGTTCCAGCAGCTGCTTCAAACAGTCTCCTTGTTTTATGATTCAGCCTTTCTGAGCAGCTCTGCTTAGAATCATCTGAACAGAATCATTTTCATTTTATTTCACCTCGTGTTCAATGAGTTACATGCAGGTTTTGCAGACTCGAGCTGAGCATCCTTACTGTACACAGCTGACACTCCCAGGTACAGGACTGGATTAATTATGGCGTTGAGCACCATTACCTCTGTCTTGCTGGTTTGGGCGCCGTCTGCTCACTCATTACCTTTTGTCTTTGTGTTTATGTGCTTATGGGGCCGCGGGCGCAGGCTGCTGTTTACATATGCATGCATCCCATCTGTAGCCGCTGCGGCAGAGACGAGCAGCGCGCTCATTTAAACAGGGCCTGTCTTTGCTCAGTGCTACTACTGCTGCTTTTTAATGGTGGTTTTAACACCCACTCACTCACTCACACAAATGAGCTGTTTCCTTTGTCTCTTATTATCATTTCTCTTTAACTGCAATGTATTTTTGGAGGCAAACCTTTCTCCCTGAGGAATACGCTCTAGTTTCATTAGCAAACCTGATACTACAAGTAATTGTAGTGGCCTTGCATCATTTTAATAGGGTCATTGTTAACACTATCAACATCTTCATCATTGTCTTAAAACTAATCATTTTTCACCTGCAAAGGAGGGGGGAAGCTGCTGGAGGAAGAGATGGAAAAGTTGTGTAAAGGCATATTATTATGTTTTAATAACTTCCCCTGGGGAGGAGAAGGCCTATTTCCTGTTGAGCTAATAAAAACATGGAAGGAGTGAGGAAAGGAGGAGGAAAAGGTGAGGAGGGAGATTAGGGAGCGAGGATTATAAAAAGGAACAGAGGCAACGAGAGACAAAAAAAGGCAACGAGAGGCAACGAGTGACAAAAAGAGGCAACGAGAGACAATGAGAGACAAAAAGAGGCAAAAGAAAAAGCAAAACCTAACCTGTCCTGGTCTGGTCTGGAGCTAACTTGGTCTGAAGCTAACCTGGCCTGGAGCTAACCTGGTCTGGAGCTAACATAACCTGGTCTGGAGCTAACCTGGTCTGGAGCTAACCTGGTCTGGAGCTAACCTAACCTGGTCTGGAGCTAACCTGGTCTGGAACTAACCTGGTCTGGAGCTAACCTAACCTGGTCTGGAGCTAACCTGGTCTGGTCTGGAGCTAACCTGGTCTGGAGCTAACCTAACCTGTTCTGGAGCTAACCTGGTCTGGAGCTAACCTGGTCTGGAGCTAACCTGACCTAACCTGGCCTGGAGCTAACCTCGTCTGGTCTGGAGCTAACCTGGTCTGGTCTGGAGCTAACCTGGTCTGGAGCTAACCTGGTCTGGAGCTAACCTGACCTGGTCTGGAGCTAACCTGGTCTGGTCTGGAGCTAACCTGGTCTGGAGCTAACCTAACCTGTTCTGGAGCTAACCTGGTCTGGAGCTAACCTGGTCTGGAGCTAACCTGACCTGGTCTGGAGCTAACCTGGTCTGGTCTGGAGCTAACCTGGTCTGGAGCTAACCTAACCTGTTCTGGAGCTAACCTGGTCTGGAGCTAACCTGGCCTGGAGCTAACCTGACCTGGCCTGGAGCTAACCTGGTCTGGAGCTAACCTGGTCTGGTCTGGTCTGGAGCTAACCTGGTCTGGCCTGGAGCTAACCTAGCCTGGAGCTAACCTGGCCTGGCCTGGCGAAGGCATTGTCTTCCATTATCAGACTAGTGTTTGGTACAACTGACTCCGAACTCCTGAGAAACGCTGCACATTTTTTTGCTAAAAACGTTTGTTGCTTGATGGATGTGGAGGAGCTAAACTGATTTTTTACCAAAACAACGAGCCACAGATCTTTTAAAACGGACAGAACAGACTCTGCTTCAGCATCAGCCTGCAGAAACAGAGCCACAAACCCACAGATAGACTTCACCACGGAGCCGTTGGGGTCTCCTCCAGAAAATGAAGGAAGGATGAAAAGTATGGAGAAAAACACTATTAAAGATTAAATTTCCAATTTTTATTTACAATTTAAATTGTTGAATTGCTTTTGCATATTTTCATTATATCATAATCTTAAAATCACCTTCAGTTTTTGAGTTTGACCGTATCTGTCAAAGATCCTGTTTCATGTTGATGCTACTACGATGTGAATTCACTGGACTGAGTATGACGTCACTGAAAGCGAACCATTTTAAAATGCCGGTCCCTGAACTTTACAACCGCTATAAAATGTTAATGCCTAAAACTAAATTTTACTCTCAAGCTGCACAACAATAACAAGCACAATCCCACTTTGGAGAAAGCAAGTTGTTAACTGCTGTAAAACATGGAAAATAAAAGGCTCTCCCTCGTCTCGCCGGTGCGATCGCTGCCCGAGGCTCAGCAGCTTCTCACAACAGCTGGAGCTGCTCTCAGCTAAACAGCCCTTTGTTCTCCTCGCTCGCAGTCGCTCTATCGATTCACTTCAGTTCAGCGTCTGCTTGTGGCCTGACATTTGATGTCAGCTGCAATAGTTAAAACACCATTAATAATAAAGCGCTCACGTTCCCTGGTTCCACGTTTCTGTTCCTCCTCTTTCTCCTGTCAGGCCTGAAAACGGCTCCTGCTGAACAAATGAATAATATCCATGACAGCGCAGCATCAATTCAGCCTGTTTCTGTGGTTTTACGGTGCCCTCCAGAATTACTGGTGGCCTCGGTAAAGATTAGCTCATTACTTTTTACAGCTTTTTGCCTCATCTTCACCAAGGGTGCCAATAATTCTGGAGGGCAATATATATCTTTCCCTCCTACGACTCCCTCTTCTCTGCCTTATCTCACTTTTACACTGATGCATAATTCATAGACTTTTTCAGTTAGCAAGAAATTATATTTTGAAATTGAGCAAACAACAGGGACTTGATTATCTGAACAGAATTTAGCTGTAAAGCAGCTCACGTCAGTGGAGCGAAGTGAGCGTCCTCTCAGCTGGTTCGGCTTTAACTCAGCGCTCAGCTCAGGTTTGGAGTGTGTGGCTTTGGTCATATTCTCACGTCTGTCCAGTGCCCGATTGGTTTAGGCTGTGAAACCCAAGCAGCTCATGTATTAGCTGGTCATTTTCAGTCTGTGGGACCACAGAGCTTTATAACAGAGCGTATAAACATCCCCCTAAATCATCGGCTGCAGAATAACCTTCGTCAGCCACTTTTTAACGTCGGTGCTGCAGACAGGCAGCGGAGGATGTGATGGAGTTCACAAGGGCAGGTGGATATTTCGTTGGAGTAATAAATTAGCAGCCTTGGTGTTTGGTGCAGTGCCAGGGCATCTAAAAATCCATCCACCACTTTGGAAAGAGGTGCGGATGATTGATTGATTTCAATTTGATGATAACGAACTGTTCATCATGTCCAGTTTTTATTAATTCTGCGCATGTTAACTGACGGTCTGAGCAGTTTGTGAGCTGAAACCCATTCCAGGTGAAAAACTCATAAAACCTGAGCAGACTGCCAGGCTGTGAGCTAAACAGAGCTAAACAGAGCTAAACAGAGCTAAACGCTAAAATATTTGGAGTTTTTCAGGTGGCATGTTTCCATTTTTGTCTTTCGTCACTGAAGGAGAAGTTGTGTTAAAGTACTGCATTAGCTAAAAACAACCCAAGTCATCATATTTGCAGAGTCTAAACAGTATAAACTTTCAAGAAGGATGCTGCAGCGTTGAAGGAGTCAGTCCTGTAAACTGGAGACGTGATGATGTGTGTTCTCTGTGATCTGTGCACAACCTCACGGGGTCCATAATAATATGATTATTAAACAGAAAACATGCTTCCATTCATATATGATGTAAGTGACACACACACACACACACACACACACACACACACACACACACACACACACACACACACACACACACACACACACACACACCTCGCCTGCTTCTCTCTCCATAGTTTTAGTGCATTGGGAAATGGAAATGTGCAGGAAAATTATGCATCACACAGTGGCTCAGAACTGCACTTCATAATAAATCCCTTCTTCCTCTCGTCTCCTAAATCCCAGTGATAATATTGCACTTGTCCCCTGATTTATTATGTGAGGGTCTGAAGTCGAGCGTTGGCTCCGTAGTTCAGACTGATGAAGCTGCCTCAGTGAGAACAATAACACATTTGGCCTCGCTGCTGCATTATTCTCTGATATTCATCCACGGTTTCTCAGATTCTGAATCGCTCATCGATTATTGGTGTTTATTGCTGTTGGGAAGCGTTGATGCAGACGAGAAATTATAATCTGCTATTTCTGCCCTTCAAAGACTGACAGAGCCACATTCACACAATCTGTAATCTGCATCATCTACCGCGTGCATATTGACCCCAGCTTCATGAGGAATGTTTTGCCCTCTGTCTCTTTTGCCTTTTCAATTTTCTCACTAGTCAAATTCTTTCTTATCTCTAAAGGAATATGACGGCGTAAAAAGCCCCGGGTGCTTGATACATTCCCTGCATGTCACCTTCTACTCTCTCCCGTGGAGGAGGCACATTCCAGCCTCCAGAACACGGCAGATGTGGATTCATTGTGTTCTCTACCCTCACACAGCCTCCTTCCAGATGTGTCCATACAGTAGATGCAGCTCCACACCATAAAAGTCACAGATAACGCAGTCACATTGAAGCAGCACCAGGATTCTTATCTAAAACTAAACTCACTTTCTCACAAGAGGAAAAACATATTAATGGAAGCAGCAATGGTCCATATATAGAGCACAAACAAAGGTACAAACAAAGGAAGTAGAAGGAGCCAGGCGATTAAAATCCATAAAGGAAATCAATAGGATCATAAAACGCCAGGAACAAATGTCAGGCCGCCGGCTCAGTTCTGGATTCACACCAAAGCTTTTGATTAAAACAAGTATTAACATGAAGTTACTCAGGCAAACCCAGCTCCTAGCGGGCTGATTGGACCGGATTGAATGGATGGGGCCGGATCGGACCGGACCGGCCGCTTGTTCCTAAGGTCACATCTGTATGTAGTGATGAGCAGGAGTGTTTCTCACCAGATAATTACAGCTGTGTTCAGCGTCTGAGACAGCGTCACACAGATGTGAAGACGTGCAGCTACACACACACACACACACACACACACACACACACACACACACACACACACACACACACACACACACACAGCAAGTAAAGGTTAAATCGGCTGTGGCGTGTGGACCTTAAACCACTGTCAGACTGAATCTACAGTGAGGCGGCCGCTGCCGTCGGGCTGGAGACGGCGTGCGACTGTTGGTCTGTGGTGCTGGATGAATGAATGGATGAATGTACAGCAGAGCTTGTTCTCATCACTAGCGTAATTCACTTTTATTTGCCTTTTTCAACACAGCAGAAATGTCCCAATCGCCACACAAAATGGCGGATCAGGCTGTGGGGGCCACAGGTGCAACATGTGGCTCACGTGGGCAACATGGCAGGAACCAGCTGAGAGGTAGCGACTTAGCATGAACAAAGGAAGCTACTGCAGAGCATGAACCATAGACAGGTGCCTTTGCACGTGTTTTATACCGAGCAATGCGTGACCAACCGGTGACAGTGTGCATCAGTAGTCCACGTCTGAGATGCAGGCTTCTGGCCTGGCTTCAGGCTTCTTGGAGGAGATGGTCTCATGACTTGAACAACCTGGAGCGGTGACAATGACCCAGCACTGAGTGAAGGGCACAGGCACAGGTGTTTGCAAAGAGTCCTATGAGGGAGAAACAGGAAGTGGGCGTGGTCCAAACAGAGGCGTGGCCTGATGAGGGAAACACATTGGATCATGACAAGAAATATGTGAAGGGATGTACTGTAATTTGTGAAGTGGGTGAGACTGAAATCTGTCTCAGCCTTTACTCTGTATAGGTGAAATAATTGAATACAAACACAATGTCAATTGAACTAAGTCCCTAATTATTAATCACGCATGGACCTGAAAGAACCACTGTGTTGATGAAGTGTGATGACGGCACAGACGGCCTCTAATGCAGGACCATGCAAACACACCAGACTCACTGTGTGTGTGATGTAGATGACATTTGGTGTGTATTTATTTACCTCCTGTTTTGCTGCAGGGAAATGACATGTTGCCGTGGCTGCTGCCTGATTAAAATGTCTTAAAATGCCCACTCTTCTGCACCTCCGAACCCGTTCCAGCGGGCGTTTCTATAAATGTGAGTGAGCCAAGTCATTTCTGTAACTTTAAGAATGATTTAAGTTGAACCTTCTCTCCCAGTGTCTTTGTTACAGAATCATACTTGTTTTGAAATCGATCTGTGTCCATTTTCATTCAGGAATCAGTTCATCGTCATCCTCCATGTTCAGTGAAGAGCATCTTTTCCAGCTAAACACAATAACAAAGTGTATTTACCACATTTGAACTGCTCTGCTTCCTGCTGCCACTTCTTTGCTTTGTCATGGTTGTATGATGGTAAATGTGTTTTATTGTTGAGCGACCTACAGCTTGAATCCTACAGCATGAATCCTACAGCATGAATCCTACAGCATGAATCAAGGAGCTGTGATGGGCCTTGTTCAAACGCTCCAGCTGTAATGGAGCAGATTGTGCACTAATTAAAACCCCAGAGACTTGACTTGTTTGCCAACGTAAATGTCAGATACAGTCACAAAATAATGAAAGAAATCAATCTATGCAAAATATCCACTTAACAGATAAATGATGACCAGTGATGTCAAGTGATCTCTGCATCATAAACAATGACATTAAATGTAAAATTAATCAATTTTAAACAGTCCCTTCATTTGGACAATGCCACGGTTTTATGCTTTTGCCCTTTTACACAACCATGATGGATTTAAAAAAAAACAATTAAATTACAGTCCAGCGTGTAGAGTAGGTACGCTGGCGTGTGGCAACTGTTTCACTGCATCCAAGTCCAGGGAGATAAAAAAATGTTTAGCCTCAAACCAAGACTAAGTGCTCGAGAATGAAGGAGGAAGGAAATGAAGAGCTCATCATTCAAAGTATGCAGCGTCATCATTTCTCAGCAAGTGGTAATAAAAACACCAAACTTATGGGGTGTTTTCCCACTATTTAATATTTCTCTGTGAGCTATGGATTTCTCGGTTAATTGAGTTGCTCAGCTAAACTGGTCTGAGAGGACTGAGACCAGGAAGCGGCTTATTTGTCAGAATAACGGCACACATGAAGAGCTACGGCCTGGTGCTGCCAGCTTAGAGCTCAGAGCAACTTATTATTCTATCTCAGCTGGAGTCCAGTGTGACAGATAAGCTGCCCTCTCATCTCCAGAGACTTTGAATTCTCCATGGAAGGTGTTAATTGTCCAACTGGCCAACGGATGAACTTCTGCACACGCTCAGTCGGGTCTGCAGCCGTTCAGTGACTCAGCACTTAACGGGTGTAAGTCACCACATGCTCCTTTAACCGTCACTGCTTCCATCTCTGGCGCTTCCCTTTTCAGGAAACGATGAAGTGTTTCTCCTTACACACAACACGGCATTAGCAAAGGTTGTGTGTGTGTGTGTGTGTGTGTGTGTGTGTGTGTGTGTGTGTGTGTGTGTGTGTGTGTGTGTGTGTGCGCGTGTGCGCGTGTGCGCGTGTGTGTGTGTGTCTGCGTCTCCAGGTGTGTGTGTGTGTGTGTGTGTGTGTGTGTGTGTGTGTGCGTGTGTGCGTGTGTGCGTGTGCCTCTGGAACCTGCCTGCACTGTCTCGCACCCGCTGCCTCGTCCAGTCTCCTGGAGAGATTGTGTCCATTTATCGCTGAAGTGGCTAAAAGCCCAAGGAACCAAGTTTTATCCTCAAGTGTTTAGAT
This sequence comes from Betta splendens, assembly GCF_900634795.4. Lineage (NCBI taxonomy): Eukaryota > Metazoa > Chordata > Actinopteri > Anabantiformes > Osphronemidae > Betta > Betta splendens. Next base: position 1,378,536 of record NC_040894.2, on the reverse strand, counting down.
GCAATTTGCTTTGTTGTGTTTGATGCACAAACAGGTTCCGATGATAATTAATTTCTCAGCATCTTGTGTGTGATTCCAACTTCATCACAAACAGTCAAAGCAGCAACACTGTCAAAATCGATGTCAGAGCCATATTAAAAAGGCAGAAGTGGGCTCGTTCTGGCCGCTCCATTTGTTTCTGTCTCGCTTTGCCTCCAGAGTCTTGTTATCTCCGTCTTTGGTCTGTGGAGGATGTCAAATGCCCAGTGTGAAAGACAGAATAGATCGCCCATTAACCCTGACTTCAAAACAGACCAACAAGCAACACAATCTGAAAGCCTGCCGTGCTCGTGCTGCGGAAATCTGAAGAAACCGCCGTGAAGTGACTCATCTTTTAATGAGGCTGTGGGCTGAACTACATGCAAGTACATCTATTGATTTTAATGCTCATTTGATTGTAATGAGCAGAGTCTAGAACTCCAGAGGAGCCTTTTGCAGCCGGGGTGCGTTGTCTGCGCCGCTTCATTAACTCCTGCTGTTATTTAACAGCTTGCGTGAAATATTCCAACATTTGTGCAAACTCGGGTCAAATGTTGGTAAAAAGGTGCACGTGTTGATTAAAGCTGCAGCGGAGCGTTACCGTAGGAACAGCAGCCACTGGCTTCAGGTAAAGAAACGTGCGTTTTCGTGTGGCTTGTTGAGTGACGGGGTGTATTTACACTCCTGCCTGTGTGTGTGTCAGCGTCTGACAAATATGAATATACTATAAATGATGGTAAATGCAGTAATAGTAAAATGGCAAAAAGAAGCAGACAGGGTGAAATTGGCGTCAAGCGCAAAAGCGCTCGGCCTCTTGAAGGGTTATTAAAGTGACACAGGAGAAATGAATGGCTGTGCAGACATTTTAATGCAGCGGCTTCAGCTTTTCCCCGAGTTCCACGGCGCTAAGTGTCATGTTTATGTGTCCTAAAAGCGATGACATCATCATCATCAGCGTTCTGAATTCAACCGTCGACTTCTCAACACCTCCAGGTCGTGTTCCTTGTCCTGTTCTGTGATTTGACTTCCACAATCTGGTGTCGTTTCAGCCCTAAAGATGTTCCTTCACGGTTTTTCAGCAGTTAATCTGTCGTATAAATGCTTCTTCAAGCAGAATTGAGTACAGATGATGAAAACTAAAGCAGCAGCTCCATAGAATCTGAATTTATTCTCAACCAGTAGTAAAGTTTAAAGAGGTAATTGATTTGTGGGCGGACCTAATGCTAAGCTAACTTGTAGTAACTGATCCCAGTTCTGTGATGGCCGGGGCGTAAAGGGTTAATGGATTTTCATACGAGCACCGCCGCCACAACGATTCTCTTCTTAAATCGGCTCATTTGAATGCAAAGCCTGAATTTTCTTTCTAATTACACACTTGCACTGGAGCAAAGTAAAGCGGGGAAGGATTTTAGAAATTATAGTTATTAGATTATGACGAGCAAAGTTCAGTTGAAAGGCTTAAGCCTCTGCGGCTCACATGAGAAAAGAAGTGCTCCCCACAGCACTCGTCACGCACTTCAGCCAGACCCCGGCATAATCCCTGCACCGAGCTCCTGCAGAGAGGCTGCAGAATGAGCAAGATGCTAGCGCTGGGTTCAGCACCAGCATCAAGCAGTGTGTGTGTGTGTGTGTGTGTGTGCGTGTGTGTGTGTGTGTGTGTGTGTGTGTGTGTGTGTGTGTGTGTGTGTGTGTGTGTGTGTGTGTGTGCGTGTGTGTGTGTGTGTGTGTGTGTGCGTGTGTGCATGCGTGTGTGTGCGTGCGTGGTGTGTGTGTGTCTGTGTGCGTGTGTGTGTGTGTGTTTCACCACTCCACATACTTAAATCCAAAGTGTGATCACGGTTTTCCAGGCTGCAGCTCATCTACTGCTCCCATCAGTCACTCCACCCTTAATCTGTTCAAATGACCCCAGTGGAGGCAGCTCAGGGAAGGCAGGGCCTGTTTTTCTAAGACAAAGTGCTCTTGATGCTGACAGCAAAGCGGTCAGACAGGAGCAGGTAAGTGGCACCTTCTGTTCATCACTGCCAGCAGAACGTGTCCCACGCTGCGCCTGTGATCCTCTGACAGGATCTCGCTGCACAGCAGCAATCAGAGATGGAGCGACTCCAGCCAGCCAGATTAAACAGATTTGGACGCATGGAGCCTCTGAGGTCATCTGACTGCTTTCTAAGGAATCAACCCATGCAGGAAATTAACATGAGGCGCGTATGACTAAGCTTCAAATGTAACTTAAAACTTTGTTCAAAGCAGCTCGTCCAGAAAAGTGAGGACGACTTGTCTACAATGGAGGCTGCACTCTAGGGGGCGGAGCCTGAGCAGCCGGCTCCAGGGGGCGGGGCCTGAGCAGCAGTGGAGCTGGACGGGAGAGGAGGTGTTTGATTGGTTGATAAGCGTCCGCTTGCTTTGTCCCTACCTCCACCTCAGCCCTCTGCTAGCACAGCTAGCACTGTTAGCACAGCTAGCACTGTTAGCACAGCTAGCACTTGTGGATTGGTGCCACCTCCTGATCAATGCAGGGAAAACGAAGGAGATGGTGGTGGATTTCTGCAGACAGCAGCCTGCTGTCATACCACCGATGCACATCCAGGGAAGGGACATTGAGAGAGTGGGCTCTTACAAGTACCTGGGAGTGCATCTGAACAATAAACTGGACTGGACTCATAACACGGATGCACTGTACAGGAAGGGTCAGAGCAGACTCCTGCTGAGGAGACTGCGGTCTTTTGGAGTGAAGGGGCCACTCCTGAAGACCTTCTATGACTCTGTGGTGGCATCAGCCATCCTGTACGGTGTGGTCTGCTGGGGCAGCAGCATCACAGCGAGGGACAGGAAGAGACTGGACAGGATCATCAGAAAGTCCAGCTCTGTCCTGGGCTGCACTCTGGACACGGTGCAGGAGGTGGGTGAGAGAAGGGTCCTGGCTAAACTGACATCCATCATGGACCAGGTCTCTCACCCACTGGAGGACTCACTGTCTGCTCTGTAGCAGCTTCAGTAGCAGACTGATCCACCCTCGCTGTGTGAAGGAGAGATATCGTAGATCCTTCCTACCTGCTGCTGTCAGACTGTACAATCAGAACTGTTGACCACATCCCACCACAGTCACTCACCCACTGCATCAGTGGTTTATATAGCAACCTGCTCTGCACAATATTTGTGTAAATCTGTGAACAATCATGTATATTGTTACCGGTACAAATCTTATACCCATTACTGTGCAATAACCCTGCAATGACCTCATACTCACTCTAACTGTACTGTACTGCTTTGTACTGTGCCAACACAAACTGTTCTGTACCTGTATTCTCGCTCATCTGTACTGCTGTTGTGAGAAGTAATTTCCCCACTGCGGGACTATTAAAGGTTTTCTTATTCTTATTCTTATTAGCACAGCTAGCACTGTTAGCACAGCTAGCACTGTTAGCACAGCTAGCACTGCTAGCACTGCTAGCACTGCTAGCACACCTAGCACTGCTAGCACTCAGCTACGGCCAACGTGGGGCACAGGCTTTAAAACCAACAGGACCAGTCAATGCGTTGGTGTGTGACGATAACAGACATTTACCAATAAACTCCAAGAAGCATCGTCTCTGCAGTCATTGTGTTGTAACTGGCTCAGGTTCAGGGGGTCAAACGTCTCAGGCCTCGTGCTTCTGTCCTGTGGTGGAGCGGGAGACGCGTCCTCCATCATTCTGTGTAAACAGCAGCCTGAGATGAGTCATTACTCCCGACTGTGAGAGAAGGAGCCAAAGAAGGGATTTAAAGGGGGACGGCCCCTCGATCCGCTGTCCTGTGCCTCCTGCTCCTCTTTACGTTACACAAAGGTAGAAATATTTCAAGTCAAATCAAAACGGAGTTTCCATGTTTTATTCATCAATGCGGCGCGTGTGTCCTGAGCCGTCGATGCCACAGAACCACGCGCTCTGATGCCGTGTCTGAGGTCAACAGCCGAACTCTGTGCGAAGAGGAATTCAGTGCAGGTGAAGAGGAGATGAAGCGGGGCCTCCTCCTCGGTTCCTCGGTGCCGCCTCCTCCTCAGATCTCTGCAGTATTGACACACTGCATGTGTGAGACCTGCAGGATAATGCTTTCTTTACTCCTGAAGTTCACTGAACGCAATCAAAACGGACTCAAGGACTCGCGTTTAACAGAACCGCTGGAAACACGTTGGTGGTTTTCTTATAATTAACAGTTAAATCCCGTGTTTTAGGGAAAGCAGAATGTTTGTGACTCCAGTGGTTGAAGTCAGTGAAGGAGCTGCAATCTGCAAACATTTCATTGGCAAATTTGGGGTTGAGTTTAGTGCAGTGAGAATGAAAGGGCTTCAGGTGAAGTGCAGGCAGTGAGGAGCAGGACGTCAGCGAGCAGGAGAGCGAGACAGCGAGTCTCCGGGGCGCCGCAGTGTCAGATGGCACCGCAGACAATATTGGCCTCCTTTATTGCTTTGTGGCGCTGAAGCCAGCGGCTCCGAGCGCATTTAAAGGCTCGGAAAAACAAACATGTGACGCGACGGACTCGGGCTCTTGGTTCTAAATCTACTCATGGACCGCAGGAAGTCGCTGGAGCAGAGAGATCTCAGGTTTTACATAAATGATGTTTTGAATGAATATGAATGTTTTACACCTAGTGACAGCTGAACAAAAGGGGAACGGGTGAATTCACCTCACAGACAGAGACTCAGGCAGCGCGTCATTAGCAGCGGCTGCAGCGACCGCTCGCCTCCGTCTGTCGCAGCTCCACCTGCCTGTTGTTTCAACCTCCAGCTTCTAAACGCTGTTGACTCGTGTTCACTGGAACTTTTTCCATCCTGTGAGAAAGTTTGTGCAGAAACACAAGTGAGCGACGTGTGATGTGCGTTCGACACTTGCCGGCGTCGGGGAGGAGACGGATGTGGGAGGAAGCGGCAAGCTTTTAGTCGTCGTCTGTCAGCGCTTTCTGCTTTAAAACCAAGCAGCCGTGGGTTCAGTGAGTTGTCTGCACACACAATATGAACGTCACAGCGCTGTGCTCAAAGGAGCTCGCTGCCGTGCAGCCTCCACTAGCTCCCCACACCAGCAGACACTGGTCTCCATTCTGAGGCCTGAACCCCAGACTGGTGTTACTGGTGCTTTACTGGACCTTCTCCCGCTGCTCAGAGACATTAATGGTTCCGTCATCGTGAACTCCCCAGACAACAATATCACGCGCCTTTCAGGAACAGACACCAAAAGCAATTTGAGCCATGCGTCTGCAGCATCAGTCTAAGGAAGTGGATGAAAGTTTGATACGCACAAAATTAAAAACTATTCTTCAGGTGAAGCCGCTTGGCTGTGAAAACATTTGTCACCTGTTCACGGCCGACGATTGCGTAATTTGGTGCTCGATCAAAATTTGAGGCAAAACTGTCAGGAGCAGCGGGGACGTCTTCCCTCATGAATGAACATGATTCCGTCGGCTGCTTTAGTTCTAATCACAAATATTTATGCCGACTGTGGCGGCGTCTTTCTGCTGATGTGTAAATAAATGCGTTTGCAGCTCAAACAAGTAGAGATTTACCTCCAATCACTTATTATTTCACTCTTTGCATATATACAGTTGACAACAGGTGCAGCTGCTCAGTGATTTACATTATATTAGATTTACACAATTAGCGTTGGGCTAATTGTGTTTTGCTCATTGTGTCTAATTAGGTTCTGTGTGGTGGAAATTTTCCATAATAAAGCAGATGAGAGAGTTGTCCTTTTGTGCGATTTATTAAAATAATAAAGAAAGGATAAAAAAATAAAAATAATGGGGAAAGCAAATAAAAACATGGATGTTGATCGTGCACATCAACAAACCAAAAACCAGCTGGGGAGATCAGTGCACACACCACAAAGGTGTGATGCAAAGAGCCCACGATCCTAAAGTTGTTTCTGCCTTTTAGCTTCTCTGTCCGACTAGGGTGGAATGTCTTTCTAACCCAATCAAATTACATGCACCATCTCCTCCCTGTCGCAGTGTGTGTGAAGATATTTACATTCTCACACCTGCATTGCTGACGTCCAACTATCTGTGAGAAAGGAGCACCAAGTCTCAACAGACAGAGACACAACTCCCTGACCTTGGGTTTGGGAGCTAGAGTTGAGAGTCTATCAGGCAGAGACAACCATTGAACAATCTAGGTGAAATGTCAAATGCATACAGTAAGACAAAACATAAGATATTAATTGCAGAACATAAGTCATAAATCATATAATAACTGCATAGAAGTAAGGAAGAGACATAGAAATAAGGAAGAGACAATTTTTCCCATAACACTCCCCCCTTTTGATTACACATTGTCAGGGGGCGGCAATGAAAGGACCCACATGCGCAGCACGGAGGCAGGGTTATGATCAAAAGAAAGTTTATTCTCCAAAGCACGGTCAAACGGTCCAGGTCATACACGGGAGGGCTTAAAGCAGTAACAAGGGGAGCAGGCAATCTCGAGTCCAATGTCCAGGCAGGGTTCGTACACAAAGAGGCTCAGCAAAAGTACAGGCAGGGATGAGACAAACTCACGGTCAGTAGCAGTCCAGGGTCAGGCGATGAAACATACATACACTCATGGAACTCGAATACGCTGATGAAACTGGGACACTGAAGAAACACAAACAACGATCTGGCGGGGAACCGAGGACAAAGGTGGTGGTTAAATACAAAGTGAACTAATAGCCGATGAAGTGCAGTGGAGGTGTGGATAATGCGGACCGGTACTAACAGGGAACAGCTGTGAGAAGAACAAAAACCGGAAGTAAAGCTCAAACCAAAAAACAGAGACCGGGAGATTACCAAAATAAAACCGGAAACAACTAGACACAAAACCCAGATCGTGACAGTACCCCCCCCCAAGGGCGGATTCCAGACGACCAAACAAAAACAACAAACCCGAGCAGGGCGGGCGGAGGGAGGACCGGCGGAGGGACAGAACCAAAAACAACCCGCACAGAACACCGACAGGGCGGGCGGAGGGCGGACTGGGGGAGGGCAGAACGGGAACCCCCATCAAAACAAAACTCACGCCCGAACTCGACAGACCAGAGGACCTAACAGAAAAACAGAACAAGACCGAGTCCCAAAATCAAGAAACCAACACGAATGTCCATGAAACAAGAACAGAGTCCATGAGAGAAGTCCAGGGTGCATGAATAACCGAAACGTCCCGCTGCTCCTTCTTAAGGCGGGTGGAGACGCGGCGAGATCCTGCCCAGCCGCCTCTGCCCCCTCTGAGGCAGAGAGGCACACCCAGCGCCCCTGGGCTGGGCCAGCGTCCACGGGGATCTCCCGAACGGCGATGTCCTCCGCGGACGCTGATCCAGGCGGTTGAGGAGTCGAGGGGGACGGCGCCGCAGGAGGCAGCGCCATCCAAGCAGCGGGAGGTACCGAGGGCGAGGCCACCCGTCCGGCGGCGGAGCCAGAGACGAGGCAGGAACCGAGAGGCGAAGGCGACGTGGGGACGAGGCAGGAGGAACCGATGCAGGTGCGGCCGGAGCCGAGCCGCCAGGAACCGATGCAGGTGCGGCCGGAGCCGAGCCGCCAGGAACCGATGCAGGTGCGGCCGGAGCCGAGCCGCCAGGAACCGATGCAGGTGCGGCCGGAGCCGAGCCGCCAGGAACCGATGCAGGTGCGGCCGGAGCCGCGACGGGAGCGACCCCCTCCTGGAGGTCCGCCGGGACTGCGACGGGCGCGACCCCCTCCTGGAGGTCCGCCGGGACTGCGACGGGCGCGACCCCCTCCTGGAGGTGCGCGGGGACTGCGACGGGCGCGACCCCCTCCTGGAGGTGCGCGGGGACTGCAGCTGGCGCGACCCCCTCCTGGAGGTGCGCGGGGACTGCAGCTGGCGCGACCCCCTCCTGGGGGTGCGCGGGGGCTGCAGCTGGCGCGACCCCCTCCTGGAGGTGCGCGGGGACTGCAGCCGGCGCGGCCTCCTCCTGGAGGTGCGCGGGGACTGCAGCCGGCGCCGCCTCCTCCTGGAGGCCGGCGGGCGCTGCGGCTCCGAGGGTGACAGGAACTGGAACGGCCGCAACATGGCCGACAGGGACTGGAACGGCATCTACTTGGCCGACAGGGACTGGAACGGCATCTACTTGGCCGACAGGGACTGGAACGGCATCTACTTGGCCGACAGGGACTGGAACGGCATCTACTTGGCCGACAGGGACTGGAACGGCATCCACTTGGCCGACAGGGACTGGAACATCCACTTGGCCGACAGGGACTGGAACGGCATCCACTTGGCCGACAGGGACTGGAACGGCATCCACTTGGCCGACAGGGACTGGAACGGCATCCACTTGGCCGACAGGGACTGGAACGGCATCCACTTGGCCGACAGGGACTGGAACGGCATCCACTTGGCCGACAGGGACTGGAACGGCATCCACTTGGCCGACAGGGACTGGAACGGCATCCACTTGGCCGACAGGGACTGGAACGGCATCCACTTGGCCGACAGGACTGGAACGGCATCCACTTGGCCGACAGGGACTGGAACGGCATCCACTTGGCCGACAGGGACTGGAACGGCATCCACTTGGCCGACAGGGACTGGAACGGCATCCACTTGGCCGACAGGGACTGGAACGGCATCCACTTGGCCGACAGGGACTGGAACGGCATCCACTTGGCCGACAGGGACTGGAACGGCATCCACTTGGCCGACAGGAACGACCTCTACTTGGCCGACAGGAACGACCTCTACTTGGCCGACAGGAACGACCTCTACTTGGCCGACAGGAACGACCTCTACTTGGCCGACAGGAACGACCTCTACTTGGCCGACAGGAACAGGAACAGGGACTAGAACGGCCGCAACATGGCCGACAGGAACGGCCGCAACATGGCCGACAGGAACGGCCGCAACATGGCCGACAGGAACGGCCGCAACATGGCCGACAGGAACGGCCGCAACATGGCCGACAGGAACGGCCGCAACATGGCCGACAAGAACTGGGACGGCGTCTCCTCTGGAGCTGGCATGGCTACTTGCCGCTGCCGAGCTCGACGGAACAGACGTCGGGCCTGATCGGGTGTGCATAGCACCTGTGCGACAGGTGGTGCCCTCTGGTTGGGACACGACCTGCGCGTGACTGAACTGAACCTGGACAGGAACGTGACTGGACTGAACTGGAACCGGGACAGGAACGTGACTGGACTGAACTGGAACCTGGACAGGAACGTGACTCGACTGAACTGGAACCTGGACAGGAACGTGACTCGACTGAACTGGAACCTGGACAGGAACGTGACTCGACTGAACTGGAACCTGGACAGGAACGTGACTCGACTGTACTGGAACCTGGACAGGAACGTGACTCGACTGTACTGGAACCTGGACAGGAACGTGGCTCGACTGTACTGGAACCTGGACAGGAACGTGGCTCGACTGAACTGGAACCTGGACAGGAACGTGGCTCGACTGAACTGGGGCCGGAACAGGACTCGACTGAACTGGGGCCGGAACAGGACTCGACTGAACTGGGGCCGGAACAGGACTCGACTGAACTGGGGCCGGAACAGGACTCGACTGAACTGGGGCCGGAACAGGACTCGACTGAACTGGGGCCGGAACAGGGCTCGACTGAACTGGGGCCGGAACAGGACTCGACTGAACTGGGCTCGACTGGACTGAGACCTGGGCTGGGCTCGGCTGGACTGAGACCTGGGCTGGGCTCGGCTGGACTGAGACCTGGGCTGGGCTCGGCTGGACTGAGACCTGGGCTGGGCTCGGCTGGACTGAGACCTGGGCTGGGCTCGACTGAACGGGGCTCGGCTGGGCTGAAGACTGAACGGGGCTCGGCTGGACTGGAGACTGAACAGGGCTCGGCTGAACTGGGGATTGGGCAGCACGCGGCTGAACTGGGGATTGGGCAGCACGCGGCTGAACTGGGGATTGGGCAGCACGCGGCTGAACTGGGGACTGGGCTAAACACGACTGGGCTGGAGACTGGGCTAAACACGACTGGGCTGGAGACTGGGCTAAACACGACTGGGCTGGAGACTGGGCTAAACACGACTGGGCTGGAGACTGGGCTAAACACGACTGGGCTGGAGACTGGGCTAAACACGACTGAGCTGGAGACTGGGCTAAACACGACTGGGCTGGAGACTGGGCTAAACACGACTGGGCTGGAGACTGGGCTAAACACGACTGGGCTGGAGACTGGGCAAAACACGGCTGAACTGGAGCCTGAGCGGCGCGCGGCTGGACTGGAGACTGAGCAGCGCGCGGCTGAACTGGAGACTGAGCAGCGCGCGGCTGAACTGGAGACTGAGCAGCGCGCGGCTGAACTGGAGACTGAGCAGCGCGCGGCTGAACTGGAGACTGAGCAGCGCGCGGCTGAACTGGAGACTGAGCAGCGCGCGGCTGGACTGGGGGGCGGGGGCTGGACTGGACTGGGTGACAGCCGCGCGCTGGACTGGCAGCGCGGGATGAGCGCTGGATGGACTGAGCAGCGCGCGGCTGGACTGGAGACTGAGCAGCGCGCGGCTGTGGAGACTGAGCAGCGCGCGGCTGGACTGGAGACTGAGCAGCGCGCGGCTGGGACTGGAGACTGAGGACCGCGTGGGAGCAGGAAATCCTCCCAGGGAAACAACCATGGAGCTGGCAGGTTGGTGTAGGCACGACGATCCGACGGGGCGGGGAGGAGGAAACCGAAACCATCGGCGGTGCGACTGGCGCTGGCGTGGTACAGAGCGCGTCGCTTAGCTCGTCCGACTTCGCGCACAGTCGCTCATAGAGGCGACGAACACTGGGGTGATCTAACGCGGTTGTCATCGTCCTCCAGCGTCAATATCGCCACCTCCACGGCGCAGCGCTGGTCCTTCGGGTTACTAGCCCGTCGTAATCCTCCGCGAGGATCTCGAAATAAACATGTAGGTCGCTGGGTAGCTCGGCGCAGGTAAACTCCATACTTCCGCGGGAGAGTTATACTCGCCGTAAAAAAAACAAGGAAAAACAGTCACTGACCTGACCGGAGGCTAAGTGCTGGCTGGGTCCAAGTTTGGCCAGATCGTTCTGTCAGGGGGCGGCAATGAAAGGACCCACATGCGCAGCACGGAGGCAGGGTTATGATCAAAAGGAAGTTTATTCTCCAAAGCACGGTCAAACGGTCCAGGTCATACACGGGAGGGCTTAAAGCAGTAACAAGGGGAGCAGGCAATCTCGAGTCCAATGTCCAGGCAGGGTTCGTACACAAAGAGGCTCAGCAAAAGTACAGGCAGGGATGAGACAAACTCACGGTCAGTAGCAGTCCAGGGTCAGGCGATGAAACATACATACACTCATGGAACTCGAATACGCTGATGAAACTGGGACACTGAAGAAACACAAACAACGATCTGGCGGGGAACCGAGGACAAAGGTGGTGGTTAAATACAAAGTGAACTAATAGCCGATGAAGTGCAGGTGTGATAATGCGGACCGGTACTAACAGGAACAGCTGTGAGAAGAACAAAACCGGAAGTAAAGCTCAAACCAAAACAGAGACCGGGAGATTACCAAAATAAAACCGGAAACAACTAGACACAAAACCCAGATCGTGACACACATTAATCAACCCATAAAAGAATAAAAATTGTCAACGTCACATTCTGTAATAATAAAAGACCCTTGCAAATGAAACAATAAGGGTATTAACTCATCAAGATTCAAAATACACCTTCACATAAAATGCAAGTAACTTAGGGACAAAAGGTTGGGAACTGTTTTGGTGGGTAGTTATACAAGAATAACTTCTGTATTGGCATGTGAAGAAAATAAGCTCATTATCATATTTGTATCATGTTATATTTTTGATCCGATAGCCTAAGACCATCGTCAAAGTCATTAAGTGAATTAGAGTTGGGGTTTTTGAACATAGTGCATTGTGTCATTTGATACGAGAGTGTTGCTGGGTCGCACGCATGATGAGACCTCTAACCAGTGTGATAACGCAAAAACCAAACAAGAGAATCGCCATCTCAATTATAAAGGAAACAGCTGCGGACATGAGAACAGATTTCCATTTTCCAGACATTTCGTCTAGCCAATTCCAAGGGAAAAAACCTATACCAGAGTTAGCTGAGATTCTGAAGGCCGTGGAGCGCCTTCGCCACAATACCATTAGAATCAGTGTTTTTCAGGATGAAGTACAACATGCGTCTCCAAACATAACACAAACGTCTCTTTTCTCTGCTAACAACGTGTCTACGGCCATTCAATTGTAATGTAATAAATACAATTAATTATGATAGCCATAGGTTTCCGGTGGGGTTCTGTTTCATATAATCTTAAGATAGATTTAATGCTTTCGAATCTTTAATTGTACATTTGCGTCTAGAATGAATACGAGATCCAGGGATTTAACCAGAATGATGATGCATATTTCCGCTTGTGTTGTCTTTCATCTGTAGATGAAAGGATAAAAAGTCTTTGTAGCAGTGAATAAAGTGATTGTGAGCAAATTAAACACCAAGTCAACTTCAGGATATTTAAACTCAGTGTTGTGAAATTTTCTTCTTCAAAAGTAGTGTGTGAAGTTACCTGGAAACATCATATGATAAAGGCAATATTCAGAGTAACATAAAATGTCTAACGCAACGAGGTTACAATTGATGTCTCGTAACAATCTGCTTCGTCCTGTTGAACAGTAGCGTTAGATTGTTTCCAACCTGTGTGTTGATGTATTGCCAGTTCGTTGGAGTTCTTCAGGTTGTGATCAGCTGATCACAGAGACACTTGGGATTTGTTATCACCGCCAGGTTTCCTCCCAATGCCGTCTGAGTCACTGTCACTCCCGTGATGTGAAGAGTCTACACGTCGTCCAGCGTCGACAACTCAAGGCTGCTCGTGTGTGTGTTTTCTCAGGAGCGTGTGTGTAGATGTATGGTCTGATAGTGTGATTCACCGGCGCAGCTTCAGGCGGCGCTTGGCTCACACCTTTAGCTGAACGGTCAACGCAGCCTCGCCTCAGTGCATGTGTGAGCACAGCGAGGGTCGCCTTCTCAGTTCTTTTCGTCAGTGGTGGTTTCTCGTGTGGTGTGATATAGATGGAGGGTCGTCTGTCGGATCCGGGACCTTCCTGCAGTGGCTGGAGTGGATCCAAGTCGCTCTTTCTGCGATCTTCACAGCCGTGTTGGTCGTCAGAAGGACCTGGAAGGGACCTTGCCACCGCTTTGAGTTCCAGTGCTTCCTGCGAAGCTCCTTAATGATCACCCAGTCTCCTGGTTGAATGATGTGCAGTGGTCCTGTCGCCTGTTTGGGCAGAGCCGCTTTCACCTGCTTGGAGATTTGGGACAGAACAGAGGATAAGTTCTTACAGTACTGTAGCATTGCGTCTTCGCACATTTCAGTAGGTGGTAAAATCCTAGTCTCGGTCTCAGGGTGGAGTCCCATCATAGGGGTCTACCAAATAGGATCTCATACGGGCTGAGGTTTGTTCTCATCCTTCTCCTCCTTCTCATGTATGAGAGCACAATGGGAAGAGCCTGAGTCCACTTGAGACCAGTCTCGAGCAGCATTTAGCCAGTTTGTTTTTCAAAGTGCCATTCTTTCTCTCTACCCACCCTACTCTACCAACTACCCCACCTACCCTCTACACCGCCCCTCCGCTTTGAGGGTGGTAAGCAGTGCTTTCTGATGTCGATGTTCAGAAACTTTCCCACTTCCTCGAGGGCTTGGTTTGCGAAGTGTGAGCCGTTGTCACTGCTGATTTTAGATGGAATTCCCCATCTGGGAATTATTTCTGTCAGCAAGGCTTTGGTAACTGCATGGCTGTTAGCATGTTTAGCTGGGAAGGCCTCCACCCATTTTGACCACATATCAACAATCACTAAACAATACTTTTTACCCCTCCGCCTGGCGTTAGTTCGATGAAGTCCAGCATTAAATGGTCAAACGCCTGTTCCGGTGGTGGGTGAGCTGCCAGTGGTTTGGCAGTCGTCTTACCTGGGTTGTGTTGGGCGCATGTCATACATGCTTCACAGTATTTTTGCGCATAGATTGAAAATCCCTTAGTGTACCAATGTTTTGTAAGAGCATTTCTGTGGTGGAAATTTTCCATAATAAAGCAGATGAGAGAGTTGTCCTTTTGTGCGATTTATTAAAATAATAAAGAAAGGATAAAAAAATAAAAATAATGGGGAAAGCAAATAAAAACATGGATGTTTGATCGTGCACATCAACAAACCAAAAACCAGCTGGGGAATCAGTGCACACACCACAAAGGTGTGATGCAAAGAGCCCACGATCCTAAAGTTGTTTCTCTGCCTTTAGCTTCTCTGTCCGACTAGGTGGAATGTCTTCTAACCCAATCAATTACATGCACCATCTCCTCCCTGTCGCAGTGTGTGTGAGATATTTACATCTCACACCTGCATTGCTGACTCCAACTATCTGTGAGAAAGGAGCACCAAGTCTCAACAGACAGAGACACAACTCCCTGACCTTGGGTTTGGGAGCTAGAGTTGAGAGTCTATCAGGCAGACAACCATTGACAATCTAGGTGAAATGTCAAATGCATACAGTAAGACAAAACATAAGATATTAATTGCAGAACATAAGTCATAAATCATATAATAACTGCATAGAAGTAAGGAAGAGACATAGAAATAAGGAAGAGACAATTTTTCCCATAACATTCTGTTATTTTAATGTAAGTGACTGTATGTTGACTTCGCCGCTCTGTTTGTCTTTGTGACCTCATGAGGCTGCTCATCATCACGTCTCCACGCCTCTGTTACTGTGGAGCTCCGTGTGTGTCTGTGCCTGACGCCTGTCGTCACACAGCACTGAATGTGCATCCGTGAGCTCTGACCTCATCTCCGGGTCACTTCTTGCTGTTCTTGGACCACTTTCTGTTGGCTGCTTTCAGGGAGCACCCCATAAGTCGTGCTGTCGCTCTGGATCTGTCTTGAAGCATCATTCTTCCTGTTCTGGTACATTAGACCTCCTGCTGCTTAGTGTGTTGCAGACTGTGACAGGTTCCGTGAGAACAGGATAAAGTGTTGTTTTAGCGATGGGTGTAAATCCCGTCTGTATTTCTGCAAGAGCTCCACGTCCTGTGTTCTTTAAGCTGCTATGATCTTAACTGCTCTGTCCTGAATGGGCTCCTCACTTCAGCTTCTGTGAAATCTCAACCAATCAACCAATCAATCAATCCTGTCGCTTTCTGTCGCTTCCTGTCACCTCCTATCGCTTCCTGTCGCGTCCTGTCGCATCCTGTCGCTTCCTGATGCTTCCTGACGCTTCCTGACATTTCCTGTCGCTTCCTGACGCTTCCTGACATTTCCTGTCGCTTCCTGACGCTTCCTGACGCTTCCTGACTCTTCCTGTCACTTCTTGACGCTTCCTGAGGCTTCCTGTCGCTTCCTGACACTTCCTGACGCTTTCTGTTGTTTCCTGTCGCGTCCTGTCGCTTCCTGACGCTTCCTGACGCTTCCTGTCGCGTCCTATCACTTCCTGTCGAATCCTGTCGCTTCCTGATGCTTCCTGACGTTTCCTGTCGCTTCTTGACGCTTCCTGACGCTTTCTGTCACTTCCTGATGCTTCCTGACGCTTCCTGACGCTTCCTGTCGCTTCCTGTCGTTTTCTGTCGCTTCCTGACGCTTCCTGTCGCTTTCTGTCGCTTCCTGACGCTTCCTGTCGCTTCCTGACGCTTCCTGACATTTCCTGACGCTTCCTGTCGCTTCCTGTCGCTTCCTGTCACTTCCTGTCGCATCCTGTCGCTTCCTGTCGCTTCCTGCCACTTTCTGTCGCGTCCTGTCGTTTCCTGTCGTATCCTGTCGCTTCCTGTCACTTCCTGACGCTTCCTGTCGCTTCCTGATGCTTCCTGTCACTTCCTGACGCTTCCTGTCGCTTCCTGATGCTTCCTGACGTTTCCTGTCGCTTCTTGACGCTTCCGGTTGCGTCCTGTCGCATCCTGTCGCTTCCTGATGCTTCCTGACGCTTCCTGTCGCTTCCTGACTCTTCCTGTCACTTCTTGACGCTTCCTGACGCTTCCTGTCGCTTCCTGACACTTCCTGACGCTTTCTGTCGTTTTCTGTCGCGTCCTGTCGCTTCCTGACGCTTCCTGTCGCTTCCTGACGCTTCCTGTCGCTTCCTGACGCTTCCTGACATTTCCTGTCGCTTCCTGACGCTTCCTGACGCTTCCTGTCACTTCTTGACGCTTCCTGTCGCTTCCTGTCGCTTCCTGTCACTTCCTGTCGCATCCTGTCGCTTCCTGTCGCTTCCTGCCACTTTCTGTCGCGTCCTGTCGTTTCCTGTCGTATCCTGTCGCTTCCTGTCACTTCCTGACGCTTCCTGTCACTTCCTGACGCTTCCTGTCGCTTCCTGATGCTTCCTGTCACTTCCTGACGCTTCCTGTCGCTTCCTGATGCTTCCTGACGTTTCCTGTCGCTTCTTGACGCTTCCGGTTGCGTCCTGTCGCATCCTGTCGCTTCCTGATGCTTCCTGACGCTTCCTGTCGCTTCCTGACTCTTCCTGTCACTTCTTGACGCTTCCTGACGCTTCCTGTCGCTTCCTGACACTTCCTGACGCTTTCTGTCGCTTCCTGTCGCGTCCTGTCGCTTCCTGACGCTTCCTGACGCTTCCTGTCGCTTCCTGTCGCATCCTGTCGCTTCTTGACGCTTCCTGACGCTTTCTGTCACTTCCTGATGCTTCCTGACGCTTCCTGACGCTTCCTGTCGCTTTCTGTCGCGTCCTGTCGCTTTCTGTCGCTTCCTGACGCTTCCTGTCGCTTTCTGTCGCTTCCTGACGCTTCCTGACGCTTCCTGTCGCTTCCTGACACTTCCTGACGCTTTCTGTCGTTTCCTGTCGCGTCCTGTCGCTTCCTGACGCTTCCTGTCGCTTCCTGTCACTTCCTGTCGCTTCCTGACACTTCCAGTCGCTTCCTGTCACTTCCTGTCGCATCCTGTCGCTTCCTGTCGCTTCCTGCCACTTTCTGTCGCGTCCTGTCGTTTCCTGTCGTATCCTGTCGCTTCCTGTCACTTCCTGACGCTTCCTGTCGCTTCCTGATGCTTCCTGTCACTTCCTGACGCTTCCTGTCGCTTCCTGATGCTTCCTGACGTTTCCTGTCGCTTCTTGACGCTTCCGGTTGCGTCCTGTCGCATCCTGTCGCTTCCTGATGCTTCCTGACGCTTCCTGTCGCTTCCTGACTCTTCCTGTCACTTCTTGACGCTTCCTGACGCTTCCTGTCGCTTCCTGACACTTCCTGACGCTTTCTGTCGTTTCCTGTCGCGTGCTGTCGCTTCCTGACGCTTCCTGTCGCTTCCTGTCGCGTCCTGTCACTTCCTGTCGCATCCTGTCGCTTCCTGATGCTTCCTGACGTTTCCTGTCGCTTCTTGACGCTTCCTGACGCTTTCTGTCATTTCCTGTCGCGTCCTGTCGCTTCCTGACGCTTCCTGTCATGTCCTGTCGCTTCCTAACGCTTCCTGTCGCGTCCTGTCGCTTCCTGTCACTTCCTATCGCTTCCTGTCGCTTCCTGTCGCTTCCTGCCACTTTCTGTCGCGTCCTGTCGTTTCCTGTCGCATCCTGTCGCTTCCTGTCACTTCCTGACGCTTCCTGTCGCTTCCTGATGCTTCCTGACGCTTCCTGACGCTTCCTGTCATGTCCTGTCGCTTCCTAACGCTTCCTGTCGCGTCCTGTCGCTTCCTGTCACTTCCCATCGCTTCCTGTCGCGTCCTGTCGCGTCCTGTTGCTTCCTGATGCTTCCCGTGGCTTCCTGTCGCATCCTGATGCTTCCTGATGCTTCCCGTGGCTTCCTGTCGCTTCCTGATGCTTCCTGTCGCGTCCTGGCGCTTCCTGTCGCGTCCTGGCGCTTCCTGATGCTTCCTGTCGCTTACTGTCACTTCCTGTCAGTTGCTGCAGGGATCGCGGGGCTCGTGGGCTGCTGCTGTCCTCTGGCTGTCTTTTTAAATGACTTGAATATAAAATGATTCCTTAAGCGACGCCGACTGTTGCACCTTGCTTGTTTCTTATCCATGCGAGCAGATGCTTGTTAGCCACAGGGGGATTTTATTCTGACAAAACAAGAGGACGTGAGAGGAGAAGTGCAAACGAGAAGAATTCTATTATCTTTACGCCCCATTGAAACCGGCCGCACACAGAACGCTAACGAACGGCCTCCTGGGGAGAAGCGCTTTAAGTGTCGTTTTTGAGTCAGTGGGTGTTTTGACCTTCATAGAGATGAGAAGCATCTGCACACAATGATGTGTTCCGTCAAGTGTGTAGGTCTCAGAAACAGCGCTGTCGTAGTGATGCGTTCGCTTCCTTGCTCTGTTCATTACACGGCGTTCCTCGTGTTTTATATCCCAGTGAAATCATCTCTAGGACGCAGCCTGTTGATGGAGGATGAGCAGCGCCTTCACATGTGGTCACACAACTCTGACGTCCACCGTCAGAACCACTGCTGCTCCTGCTTGAGGACTGGAAACACTATTCAAAACCAGCCGTGAACAGGTCAAATGAGTGTGTGTGTGTGTGTGTGTGTGTGTGTGTGTGTGTGTGTGTGTGTGTGTGTGTGTGTGTGTGTGTGTGTGTGTGTGTGTGTGTGTGTGTGTGTGACCAGGTGAATGAAAATGCTGGAGTCAAACCATCCAATTGATTCCTGTGGCTGAAATGTCACAGAGAGGAAAACAAAGAGCAGAGTTTGAGTCCAGCTTCTGTTATCTGCTTATTGATCAGTGGCTCTGCTGCTAAAGCGCGACACGCTTCACGCCCTTGGACCACAGGAATCCAATTAAACATTTAACAGTTCAGATGAAGGATGCCTCATTCACTCATTACGCTTTTCATCTGATCAATCATGGTTTTATATAGATGCTGGTGAGTGACAGTCATGAAGAAAGGGTTCATCTTATGAGGCGACACAGTTCCACGTTCTCAGACATCGTCTGAAGACAAGGTGAACCGCCCGCTAGGCCTCATGGGAGTTACTGTAGCTACAGAACGGCGCCGGTGAGAAGCTGCTTCTGCTTGTTGTAACGGCAGGAAGTTCGTTATGTTTGGGACACGTTTCACCTGCATGTAAACGCTTTGACGGCGCACGTGTCGGTAACATGTTCATTGATTTCTACGGATCATTCGCTCACACTCTCATCCCCTGGTTCAGGTCTGCAAGGCTGTGGCCCAGAGGTTTAATGAAGACAGAACTTACATTTCCACAGAGAAGAAAAATCAATTCCTCAGCTAACATCACTGCTGCAGTGGAACACTTTCACCCGCCTTGTGAAAATTAAAGCTTGTAGTCAGAGAAAAAAAAAGTTTACTGCTTCCATCGCGGCCGGTGCAGATTCTGGAGGAGTTTTCCTTTCTTATTAGCTCCCACCTAAGAATCTCAGAGGAAACCAGTCTGAGTCCTTGGGTTGTTAAAGCTGTTTTCCAGGGACTGGAAAGCAACAAAGCAGCAGACAATGCAGAAAGAATTAATGTGATCAAGCAGAGCCTGGAGCTGCAGTAACAGATGATGGATCTCCCTGTGGTGAAGCAGCACTTTCCTATTATGTTAAAGCACATCCCTCAACAGAGCTTCACTTGGCCGCATCATCCATAGGTGTGTGTGTGTGTGTGTGTGTGTGTGTGTGTGTGTGTGTGTGTGTGTGTGTGTGTGTGTGTGTGTGTGTGTGAATGCTGGAGACACTAATGGTGGAAAACGTCTACAAATGCTCAGCTCGGTGCATGTGTCTGTGTGTGTTTGCTCTAGAAATGTTGTGTAGCACTGATAAAACCCACTGTGGGTCCGTTTTACCTGCACATCCCAGATTTTACAGGAACGGAAGCAACCCCATTCAGTCCCGCCTGCTCTGAGCCACAGCGTAGTGACAGACACTCTTTCTGACGGCAGGCATTTACTCTTCATTATTTTTGGACCAAATCGCCTCTCGTATCTGAATTTCTTGCTTTCCTGCAGAAGATGTCTGGTTTCCTGCCGCATCCGTCCAGCTTCCTGTTTCCGCTGTGCTGAGACACGGATGGCAGCAAAGGTCTGAGCTTCAATTGTTTTAGTGAGGTTTAATCTGGAGGGTTAATAAGCGAAACAGGGTGCTGTCGAGTGAGAGAGGGGCAATCGATAATGTGATGGGACCTGGTCTAAACTACACAAGGAGTCCTCATCCTGTGCTCCCGCTGGGCTGATTGAATCTGACACCTTTTATTACAGATCCTGCAATGTCGCTTGTGTGGTCCACAGCTAATTAAGGCTGCTGCCCTGCTGAGAACGGCGCTGGCCGTGCAGACCCCAGACACCAATAATCATTAGGCTGCTTTCTGCCCGTCTCTCATTAGGCCTCTGCTTCATCTCCCATCCGCCTCAGAGAGCTCATATGCTGCATGTCAACGCAATCAATATCAAAGAAATAAGATCATGTGAAAGTGTAAAAACGGTAATAATTCGCTTTTACTGTTTGTCAGTGGTGAGAAAAATGAAATTAAAAAGAGTAAAGTCAACTGTAAAATAAAATGTGATGCCGACAAACCCATGACCCGCCTGTTCCTGGAAGGAGACTGAAGCCGCTCTGGTTCTGAAAGGTGAGACATGAGGCGCTGAGGTAATTACATCAGAAAAGGCTCGTTTGAGTTTGGAAGGGTGCTCGGCCCCCTGCTGAGACAAAGCACACAGACCTGGAGTCATTCCAGGAGAATGCGTCTGGCTTGAGCTTTTTCCAGCACCAAATCTAAAAAGGCTCACTTTGCAAATACGCAGGGAACCAGAATTAGGAATCTGGCAGCTTCCTCCTTTTAGGTATTAATACATTTACAGGAGCAAAGAAGAAGCCAGACACTGGCTCTGCCCTGATGTTTTACAGTTAGAAGGCAGAGATAGCTAATATAAACCCCTTTCTGTGAAAATGAGTAAAAAACATGTCTAAAGCAAACACACGCCGTCTGTAAACAGCGACTTCTATAAACGGCTGCTTTTCCGTCCTGACGGACAGATGGAGCGGCGGCTTTGTACAGTGGGAGCCAGACAGCGACGAGTGAGAGGAAAACCAGTGAGGGATGCAGGCGATAAACTGGCACTGGAGCCGTTTGCGGGAGCGGCTACTTCCTGTCAGCTCCGCGTGCCGGTCCAGCAGACGTCACCAGTTTGATCCCTGTGAAGGCGCTGGTGGGGTTGAAGTGATGCAGTGTGTGCTGCGCTGAGCGAGCAGAGCGGCGCTGAGGGCGGAGGGCTTCATACATCTCATTTGGGTTCTGCTGCTTGATTAATGCGACCCTTCTTCTCAGAGTGGCTATTCACAGAATTCTGATGAGGCAATCAGATTCGCGCTGTAGCACAATGAATGAATGCACTTTTTATAGAGCCATTGTTTTAATGATGGATTGCTCATTGCATCTTCACAAAACTGAATATATTAGGAAAAAAGTTTGAGCCAGATCACAGATCCTTCCATAAATAACACCAGCGCGAGGGTTTGCGTTTTATTTAGCACTTTTTCTTCCAACATTCTTTTGTCTGGTCACTTGGATTCAGCTGTAGAAGCTCAGCTGCAGCTGCCACACTGTTGAAGCCAGTGGAGGGAGCTGACAGGCTACAGCTCCTCTGCTTCATGGATCCAGAGGCCGTGGACGTGTTCTGCTCCTGTCTGATCCTTGGTTCACAGTTCTTCTCACTCACTGAACAGCTCCACCAGCTCGTCCGCTCCTCTCCAGTTTTCTACTGGGAGACCTGGTCGAGGAGGGAGGTCTAGTGATGCTCATCTTCTCTCTCAGCAAAGGTTTAAAGCTCCAGATGTAAAACAATGAATTAAGACGAGAGCTTTTGTTCCTGCTGTGAAACAGCAGCAGCCTGCAGAGAAACATCTCCTAAAGCTAAGCTAAATCACAGACAGACGCCAGCACCTGTGGGCTGATGGTTGAACTGATCCCATTCTCAGTGGGCTTCAAAGACAAAAAGCACAAGTTGTTTCTTTATATTCAATATTGAGCCACATGTTCCTTTCCAACCGGACCTCCAGGACCAGAGGAGGAAGCCCAGGACTCTAGAACCCGCGTGCTCCCTCTCCACCTGCTGCTCCACCTCCAACATAACTCACACTTTGTCGGTCAAAGTCACACGTTGATGATTTTATGTTGCAGTTGTGCTGGAAGCTGAATGAATTGATTGAGGAGTTGAAGGTGTGTGTGCTTTAGAATCTGGACAGAGACCTGTGGGTGAAGCCGTGTTTCCGTCCTATACAACTGTACTGATCACGTCTTTTCACAGCTCTAGTCCTGTATTTCTAGATGCAGCATCTATACGACAAGAGTTAAAAGACAAGAAGCTTTTCCTCGTTCATTATTTATGCGCTCTCTCACTATCAGCTCCTGGCTGTGTCCACATCCAGTCTATTATTTACAGTATGCAAAACAATCATCAGTGAGCCTGAGCGAATGTGAGTGGGTGGAGAGCGTTGATGCAACACCACAAACATGCATATGTCGAGGTCTGTGCTGTGTGTGATGTCTAACAAACAACACTTTATGTTGACTGGTCATAAACAAACACAATGTGGAATCTTAGAAACACAGAGGCTTTAATTCACATCACTCCAGGGCGCCTCAGGGGGATGTACTGTAGCTGTTGTAGCCAGATGTTGACGTCTGTGTGGTCTTGCTGAGTCCTGACACTTCCTAGAGAGGCTTTAATCACATGATGCTGGCAGTCTTAAGTCCTGAAGACAAATACAGTTAGAACCGGTGCATCGGCTAAATGATGCCACCGCTGCGGACGTGAACCTGCGGACGTGAGTAACATGTCTGTATGTGGAGGTGGAGTCAGTGTGTTTCAAGCTGAAAACCCCCCCGGTGCTCTGTAGCTGCTCTGTGGCTGCTCTATGGCTGCTTGGTGGCTGGTCTGTGGCTGGTCTGTGGCTGGTCTGTGGCTGGTCTGTGGCTGCTCTACGGCTGCTCTGTGGCTGCTCTACGGCTGCTCTACGGCTGCTTGGTGGCTGCTCTGTGGCTGGTCTGTGGCTGTTCTGTGGCTGGTCTGTGGCTGCTCTATGGCTGCTCTGTGGCTGTTCTGTGGCTGTTCTGTGGCTGGTCTGTGGCTGCTTGGTGGCTGCCTGTGGCTGCTCTATGGCTGCTTGGTGGCTGGTCTGTGGCTGGTCTGTGGCTGGTCTGTGGCTGGTCTGTGGCTGCTCTGTGGCTGCTCTGTGGCTGCTCGGTAGCTGCTCGGTGACTTGGCGCTGAATAACGTCCTGTGGTTCCACACACACGTGGGCTGAGTCCCGCTGCAGCAGCGCTGCCTCGCTGGGCCCTGACTCCCCCACTCAGCAGACACGCTGACAGCTCCTGGAGGAGCACAGCACCCGTCTGAAATTCATGAGGACTACAGCTAATAATTAATATTTCAGAGTCTAAGAACTGAAGGCAGCTTGTGCTGCGAGCTGTTTGTATACCTGTTTATGAACACAACAGCCTCAATGTGACAGATTATTAAAAAGCTGCCATGAGACACATCTACGTGCACCTTGCATTTATATTTAATGACTGAGAGAAACCAAACACTAAATGCAACAACGTGCTCGGTTTATCCTTTAGCTCGCCTTGTGCTGTGGTCATTCCTCCTGGGAGATTCCTGCTTCGACTCCTCCTGAAGCAGCCGGACCGGAGCATCCCGAGCCCACGCAGCCCCAGAGCCCCACGGGGGTCCTGTGGTTCTGGAGTCAAGGCCGAGCGGCGCCGGACGCCAGACAAATGGTCAGAATTCCTTTCTGGCTGGTTTAAGGTCGCTTTAATGAATAACCAGTTCTGCCAAATTAAAATTCATTTGCATAAGGCTTAAGTGCATCTGGCGGCTACATTTCCATAAGCCAGCCGGGGCTTAGGGGCGCCACTCCAGGCGTCCCCGCGCTTGTAATAACGGAATTAAAATTTGATTAGAAGCAGCTAATTTCAAGTGAAGAAAATGACTCTGACAAGTTAGATGGTTGGGGACAGGAACTGGAGGCGTGGCTGGAGTATTGGAGGCTCCTCACACTCCTTCATGTGACAGACTGAAGCTGCTCCACAAGAAGCAGCTTCTCAAGGTCACTGTGTGGTTTTAGTTTAGCGTTTGATGAATGCTCTGACCTGAACAAGACAGAAAGAAGAATCTCACGTTTCGGTAAAAGATGAAAACACGCTGCCTGTGTTTTTTCATCTTTATGGCTGTTCCTATATGTTTCCAACACCTACTTAGCTTTTACATTTTTGTGTTTTGGATTTGGTGCAATACAAATAGAATGAAGTGAAACTAACCGTAAACAAATTTTGAAGTTGAAGAGCTGGGTTCACTGGAGCTGGGTTCACTGGAGCTGGGTTCACTGGAGCTAACTGGTGCTGAGTGGGCTCATGTCCACCGACCATGCGTCCAGAGGACGATATCACCAGCTGTTGCTGGTACTGTGTGAGTGTGACTGCTTCCTCTCCCAGTCCTTCCTGTTTAAACACATAAGTGAAAACATTATTGTTGTGACCCGATGACCAGCATCGTGGTCCCAGGAGCTTAATGTTTATTTATAGTTTTCCTGCACATTTATTTCATCTGTTACTTTCTATCCAAACATTCTGTCCAACATGTTTTTACCGTTCTGCTCTGTAGCGTATTTCTCTGCTTCTTTCATTTTCACATTTCTGTGATGGCATTTTTTTCAAAAGGAATTCATTACCATTTATTACTATATTCATTCCTCTCTCACCTGTGATTGATTCTATTGTTGGACAAATGAGCACCTCTGTGCTTTGAGGACCTGATATGAAATAAGTAATTATCTTCAGCAGATGAACGTGAGGCCGGACACGAGGCTGTGGCTCGGCATAAAATCCATTTTGTAGAGATAGAGAGGAGCTCGGGAGGAAGCCTGTGGCTTCAGGGCATCGGCCTGGATTGATCCAAAGCACTCTGGGGGGAAAATGTCCTTCTGGGGGTTCGGATCAATGTATAAGTATATCAGATATTTCACAAAAAGAATAGAAAGTGATAGGAGATGCCCCACAGACCATCATCTGCATTTAGAAGGTGAAGATGACAGTTCATGTACAGTTATCTGAACGTGTCAAAGGATTCATGAAACCACTGTCAACGCAAGCACAAGCGTGTGGAACGTATGGGAGCTTTTGAACGGCACTCTGGGAAATGTTGGTAATTGCGACTGAAGGAGAAGAAGCACATCTGAGTGAGCATCAGCACAAAGAAGTCGATTACAGCACTTGATCACAAAAATACCTCCTGGAGGGCAGTTAACGTGCGTAACCGTATATAAGGAGGTTCTTCTTTAGTTGTCATCATCCTTTCAGAGAAACCCTCCCGGCTTTCAGATAAATGACTCAAATTTAGGAACGAGCACACCGCAAGCCAGGAGATGTGACTTTAAACAAGATGAAATGAAATTAAAGTGCTCAGCCATCACTGAGATGCCGACAGAAGCGCTTCCTCTTCAGCTTTCTGAAATTCAAGTGAGCAATTCTGTGTAATCTTGGAAAGGCTTCGCATCCATCTCAGCTCCACCCTCCTCTTACAGACGTGTCAGCCTGGTGAAGAATGAAATCCAGACTCTAAACCTCTCTTTTCTCGGGGCCAAGTGTTATGTTGATGAACAGCGACTTCCCTGTTTCTGCTTCCTTTATTCTGCTTGAAAAAGCAGCACCAGGTAAAAAGATTAGCAGGAATCACCGACCTCCGTGCTTTCTTGCCTTAGTTTCGAAGTAGTTGCTCACAGATTCGAAACAACGTGAAACAAGCATTCTGCTTCATGTGTGTTGACGCGTCCCAGTGGTGCATGGAACTTCATTGAGCCACACGGCAGCACGAGTTGGACAGACTGGACTCGTACTGTCGCTTCCTCTGTTCAGAGAATCTGTACTTAACAACTCCTTGTGTAAGAACAGCAAAACTAGTGGCAGGTTTGAAGCAGTGACACGGTCGAATGGTCTCGTTTCTTATATTGTTGTTGTTTGGCTCCTCTTTGCTTCAGGCCATGTGTAATAAACACGACTGTGAATTACAAATGTTTTCTGTTGAGGTTAAAGCAGCAAACAATGAAATGACAGAAGACTAAAGCATGTGAACAGTGTCAGAGTCAATTAGACCCTCGCACTGACCTTTAATGAAGCGCATGAATCGGCCTTTTGTATGAAGAGGTACCGTGACCCAGAAACAGACGCTGCTGAGTGAGCAGCTCCTCCACGACGGAGGCGCCTGTCGCATGTGATCTGCAACCACTTTTCTGTGATTTCAGTGAAGTTCAAATGTTGCCGGCAGACATGATGTGGGCTTTTTAAAGGATTTGACCTGGATCCATGGGGCCCTGGTGACCCCAGGCTGCTGCTGCTGAAGCTGCTGCTGAAGCTGCTGCTGAAGCTGCTGCTGAAGCTGAGGCTGAAGCTGCTGCTGCTGAAGCTGCTGCTGCTGCTGAAGCTGCTGCTGCTGCTGAAGCTGCTGCTGAAGCTGCTGCTGAAGCTGCTGCTGCTGAAGCTGCTGCTGAAGCTGAAGCTGAGGCTGAAGCTGCTGCTGCTGAAGCTGCTGCTGAAGCTGAGGCTGAAGCTGCTGCTATTGAAGCTGTTGCCGCTGCTGCTGAAGCTGCTGCTGAAGCTGAGGCTGAAGCTGCTGCTGCTGAAGCTGCTGCTGAAGCTGAAGCTGCTGCTGAAGCTGAGGCTGAAGCTGCTGCTGCTGAAGCTGCTGCTGCTGCTGCTGAAGCTGCTGCTATTGAAGCTGTTGCCGCTGCTGCAGCACTGCAGCGACTGTGGTTTCCGATTAGTGGGTGACGGCAGGGCCATTTCTAGCAGCAAAGCCCTGTGGAGACACAGGTTAGCTGTAATTATTCAGCTGATGGCTTATGAACAGAACACCTCTCCGGGCTCCTGCACTGCGCACATCAGCGTTTAGATATTAGTCACGCTGGCAGCGAGCATCTCCCCGGAGACGAAGCTGCGGCTTCACCATGTTTCATTCAGGACTGCTTCTGTCTCATGTCCTGCATGCTTCCAGTGCTCCTATTAGTCTGAGTAACACACATACTCATAAGGTTCTCTTTGTACTGACCTGTTTCTGCAAACATCTTTTTTAACAGTTGACACTGAAGAAGGAAATGGCTTTATTTTTCAGTGAGGCCAGAATTCAATTAGGTTGTTTGTTTTTTTTTATTTTTCCATTTCATGCTGTCCGATGTTCATATCTCACATCATCAGAAGGAGCGGGTGCAATTTGCCGGGTCATAATATGATGGGGGCGAACGTGAGCTGGATGTGCTGGAGACGGAGCCCAGATGACACTCGCTCTCTCCCCCGTTGTGAAATCGCCTCGACACAGCGTATTACACACGCCGCTCCACAGTCGGTAATTGTGAAGATTGCCTGCCATTTACTTCTGATTGTCTGGGCATCTGTTTACACGTCTTAGACGTCTTTTCAAACAGGCCTCACAATGAAGAGCAGAGAGTGAATGAATATAATCTATTCAATCAGAGCACGTGGCCACCTGTCACGTCAGCTGCCACCGCTCCTTAAAGCTTCAGTGAATGTGTGCAGTGTGGCAGGAGTCAGTGATCACAAAGACAAGAAGCAACAGACAAACGTTAGAGCCGAGGAGTCAACACAACCTCAGCTTTTATATCACAAACGCATTGACACACAGACTTTATTACTGAATTAAAGCTAGTTTTTAGGAGCTTTGTCCTTCTGGTGTCATCTAAATGATACTCCTGATTGAAAACACTGAACAACCAGTAAATATTAACTGTAAGGTTTAATGTCACCTACAGTGTAGCAGATTTCAGCCTATTAGCGTTCTAACAACCAGATCAAATGGCAGCGGGACGAGAACATAAACAAGGAATCCTCATTATTCGGCTGCTTCGATGGTGAAGTGGAACTCGTTGCAGCTAAAAGAAACGAGGAACCTGTTTGCTTTGGTTCCGTTTGCTCCCGTAACGTTTGATGCAGGTTCCAGCAGCGTGTGCACGGACGCGGCCAACATCCTCAGCCTCATACGTGGGTATTGGATTTCCACTCAGGTTGGTGACTCACTCTGTCAATAAAAAAGTGGAAGTGGCAAATTAGCTTTGTGCCTCAGCTGCTGCCGTCCTTTGTGGGGAAATGTTAGCGGGCGTCCAGGATTCATCTCCAGGCTCAGCACCGATGATGAGTTTGTGTGACCTCTGGTTTTATGGGATTTTCAATAAGACGTCTGCTTCATATGGGAACAGACCGTGGACCCAAGGAGTCTGAAACACAGCTGGTTCTACAGTTGTACAATCACATACCATCATACTGTTTATTAGTTACTGTAGATGAGGTTTTTTTCAGATACTAAACTCTTCTGAATTTGTGGTTGATTGCTTCATGAAGCAAGATGTGCTGCTCCATCTATTCTGACACTACAACAACCATGAATAAAGCAGAGCTTTACTTCGTCTGTCAGCTAACACAGTTCAGTTTCCACCCCTGTATCGTTAGCGTTAGCACAGCTACCACTCCTCAACACTAACAAGCTGTTTGTTCTTCAGCTCAACCTCTGTGGACTCTGACGCGGAGCAGGGTGCTTCCTGTAAACTGACAGCGTCTAATGGAAATAATGGTTTCAAGTCAAACATGCACATTTTCTGTTTTTTATTACTCAGTAGAAAAATATCTGCTCTTTTCAGACGAGCTGCACATGTAACATGCTCTGTCTCTCTGCACCTGTGCTCTGCAGGAGAACGGCCTCTCCCAGGTGAGAACACAGAGGGCAAATCCTTGGTGTTGAATTCTTAAGGCACCAATAGAAAAATATAGAAAAAGATCATCCAGCAGAGACTGTTTGAAAAACCAGCAGTGAAGCAATTGTTGGAGTCCAAAGTGCAGGTTTGCTCGGTGGATTTCCAGGGCAGCCGTCGCTTTCCCTCTGTGGGAAGAGACAGAAAATAGAGCCAGAGAAATTGGTTTGTTGTTGTTGTTTGTGGACTTCACTGGACTGTTTGTCCACCTCTTACCTCCTTCCTCAACTCAGGCTTGTGCTGCGTGATTGGATTCTTGTTGTCATGTGTGAGTGTGGTCCAAACCGGCTCTTCAGCTTCCTGAGTTCTGTGCCACAGGAA
This sequence comes from Betta splendens, assembly GCF_900634795.4. Taxonomy (NCBI): domain Eukaryota; kingdom Metazoa; phylum Chordata; class Actinopteri; order Anabantiformes; family Osphronemidae; genus Betta; species Betta splendens. The sequence continues at coordinate 1,349,511 of NC_040894.2, read as the reverse complement.
GCGTTTCTGGAGCAGCATCTGGGCAAACAGAGATACAGACGAGATCGGTTCTGACGCGCATTCATGTCAGCTGCTTCATTTTACACATCCGGGTTCATTATACCTGAACCAGGCTGTAGAGGCGGGAATGCAGGCCTTTAGCATCGAGCTCAGTTTTACTCACCCGACCATTTTCTGACCGTTCACTGATCTCGGTCTCTGGAACACGCTCCTGATCGGCGCCTCTGCCCTCAGTCCCTGTTGAAGTGATCCAGCACGGTGGCGTTGGTTCTCTCAAACAGCCACTGCTGGCTGGGAGAGGAGGGGTCGCACGTGCTCATGAAGATGCGCCGCTCGCTGGGGCTGCTGTCGATGCAGCTGTTGCTGACGGGGTGAAACAGACTCCGATCCTGCAGGACACACGGACATGGATCAGAACCCGCACACTGCTGTTAACGCCGTAATGTCAGGCAGCGTTGGACTGGTACCTTCCTGTAGCGCCACAGCTGGTTCCCCTTCATGCCGTGGCAGTCGTACAGGGTGACGGGGCTGTTGTGGGAGACGGCGTCGAAGCAGACTTTCCTTGTGTGCATGGGGTCGCCGACCCGGATGTCCTCCCTCCAACCGAACGTCAGCACCTGCAACGGCACGTCCGCTTCAAGCTCAAATGAAATGTCCAAACCTGGAACCGTCACATCACTGTTCTGTCTGAGGGTCACCTGCCCGTGGCTCCAGCCAACCTCCCCCCGGCCCTTCACGCAGCTCTCCAATCGGATCGGGCTTCCGGACACAAAGTGTTTAATTTCCATACACATGTCGCTGCCAACGTTCCGTATCTAGGAAGCAATTTACACGTCAACATGAGCCTGTAACATAAAACGTTCATTCCGTAGTTTTAGTTTTGGTTTTGCATTTCTCACTTTCCAAATGAATCAAAAATATTATTGCAAAAGCCTTTTATCAGCATTCCTCATCTGTTGGGAACAGAGCTATTGGTATCTCCCACTAATCACACATCTCAGTCTTCAACCTTTAAACTCTACTGTACAAACAAAAGCTAAAAATCCTTTTTTATTAACTTACTTCTAGTCTTTATATCAATTCACTTTTTCCTCTGCGTTTTTTTATTTATTATTAAAATAGTAATAATCTTGATCAGGCACGAGTAAACTTTGAATCTAATATCTGACAGAAGGCAGAAGGCTGTGCATTCTGAGCAGATGGCTCTTCCTCCACACAGCTGTCAGTCATGTCTGAATGCTGGGTCTTTATTGAGCAGCTGTGACGTTGGTGGCACCTCTCCCCAGGCGGCGGCCGGAGGCTCCACGGGCGGGTAGTGCTTGGGCAGGTCCCACGCCACTTGACTCATGAACCACTTGAAGCTCCTGCAGCTGAGTCTGGTCCTCAGCTCCTTCTGTGCCGCCATGTCCCCTGCCGACAGGTGGCGGTACTCGGGCCGGCGCTGGTACACGTACTCGGCGTACTCGTCCATCCACACCTCCGCCACGCGCTTCAGGTTCTGAAACGACGAGCAGCTGTGTTTATGTGCTGGTGGTCTCCTCCCATATGATGCAGGGCTGTGGACAGATTCTCATGGTGTCTGTTCACCAGCAGCAGCTGACACTAAACTCTGGAGCAGGCTGCTTGTGTTTGGAGATGGGGTGAGAAATCTACCTTTGCCAGGCTGATTCCTCCAGGGACCTTGTAGGGGACGTACTTCCTGTAGATGTGTCCTACCCTGGAGCAGGGGATGTCCTCCATCCGACCACCACACATCCACACCTTTGGGGACACACAGGGGCGACACACACTTTCATCAGCGGGATCTGTCTTTGTCCATTCAAGCAGGCAAAGAGAGAAGGTTGTGCTCGATAAAGGGGACTGCTCAGAGGAGGGAGGCATGGACTGCAGGGATTCTTGCAGGCCTGGAACCGAGGGGAGAGAATTCAGAGGCAATGGACACGAGATGGTTGATTAGTGAGGATGAAGAGGAGGCTGGGTTGAATCAGCCTTTAGGCTGAAATGACAGCTGTTTAATATGACCTCCTCCTTCTAACCCTCCGACTAGTTAATACAGCAGTGATGAGTTCTGTCTTTAGTCTGTTATACTGAGAACATGGCTCCTGTTTTTTACCACAGCCAATGAAAAGGTTTTGGATGTGATATGTGGATTTATAAATGAAAACAGGTTGGAGATGAAGGTCAGTCCTTTTTACATGTGAACACAATTGATAGTGTTGAAGGTTAAAGATGCTCTGAAGTGGAGTCGAGTTGGAGATTGGGAACATGATACATGCATGTTATACACATGGAAACGGAAGGAGGGAGGTTCAAATCCAGGGTCAGCTGTTTGATTTAGTGTAAAGCTTCTCAAAGCAGAAGCAGATGTTATAGTAAAAACCCAGCAGAAGCCCAGCGACGACCGCGGCGCCACTGTAGGTCCAATATAAAGACATCACTTCATCGTTGATCGTTTCAAGCACCAGCTCCTACTTGAAGCCATCCAGCTTTAACTAGCAGTACTTCATCACAGCCTCTGGCCACAATATACACAAGTTTACAAAGAGAAAACTGCTGAACAACAAAGTTCAACCGAGAAACGCAACATCTTTACTCTGACACCGCGTCCATTGGCCTGTGACATGAAAATGTAAAGTTGGTTTCCTCTGGCCACAGACAACAGACAGGCCAGTCAGTCTGATGGTATCACCATGGCAACAAACCCGCACTGCCATGGGAGCGACATCATTATGCTACTTGGCAAATTGGAAGGTTTATGTCAGGATCCTTTCCGTGGTGTAATTCATCTCCTAATGAATGCTTCTAAAAGGTTTTGTGCCTTTTCACTCCGCTTAATTATTCCTGCCATCGGAGTCACTCTGTCGCCCGTTTGCGCGGCTGCATAATCACCTCGCTTTGCTTGTGAGGGCACATGGCCGTGTGCGCTGTTAGGCTGAATGTTCCGACATCATCTCGCCGTAGGAGCGGCAGTCACGGGGTGCGCTGATACCGGTGTCACCGGGATGGAGCTTCAGATTAACAGGGCCAGTGAATGGAGCGGCTGTGCCTTGTCTGTGGCAGCAGCAGTTTGGATGCATGGATTAGTACCAGAGCCTGTTAATCTTCTCACCTCAGGAGACTGCACACTATCAGCTAATGGGGATCTTAATAAAAAGGAAACCAAATTGAATATGTGAGAGCATGAAGTAGACTTAAGCAGCATGTGCTGATAGCGAAAATTAAGGGAATGATAAGCATGGCCAAAATAATAACCTTGGTTTGGGATATTATCGCAGTAATGACTGAAATAAGATGAAAACGGTACGAGTGTTTCGACCGAGGCTCAGCCCGGGTCACAGTGTGTCTATAGAAGAAGACAGAGGGTGCAGAGCCACTAAAACCTGCGCTTGCTCATTTGGGTCTGATTGGATGTTACTGCTGCAGGTTGATGCTTAATCGGTCTGAGCCGCGTGTTTCTGATAGTCTGTCCTCATAAACATATGGTCCTCTGAATAACAGCTGAGCCCTGTGAGGATCCCACCCGTCCACGGACCTGGACCCGAACCTGAACCTGAAGGATCGTAGTCTGTTTCTGCGCGAGGGTTCATTTTGATGGATGTTAACACCACAGCTCAACAAACATCCTGAAGTTTTAGATAAAACAAAAGTAAAAATAAGAGGATTACGTTTTTGCTTGGGGACAACATTAGTTTCATGAATTTCGTTTTAATTATGGTTTTGACCCTGAGTTATTGGATTAAAGCGTGTTTACGGGTAATCTCATTAACCTCCCTGAACACGTACCTTGAAGGAGATCTCGTACTGCTCTCCTCCCCAGATCTCCAGACCTCTGTCGTATCCTCCCAGCTCCCAGAACCACTTCCTGTCCACAGCGAACAGTCCACCCGCCATCACCGGTGACCTGCAGGACACACACACATCATCCCTGTAGAGGAACTCACGCACTCACTAATGGAACTGCAACAACTCTCTGCATACGCTGTAAAAGTTCAGCTCGTAACAGAGTTCAAATAACTCTGTTCAACTACTGATGCTAAAATCGTGCTAAATGTGGATAGAGTTAATATACAGCAGAAGGTGATTCAGAGTATTCACCTCTGACGGCTACAGACTGTTCTATGGATAGGGACGCTGGTCTGAATGCTGCTGAACCAATTATTGGCGCCACAGCTAGCTAGCTAGCTGCGGGTGCACAGCTAGCTAGCTGCAGGTGCATAGCTAGCTAGCTGCAGGTGCTAGCTGCAGGTGCTAGCTGCAGGTGCTAGCTGCAGGTGCTAGCTGCAGGTGCTAGCTGCACAGCATCGCCATAGCTGTGAGCAGACAGTAGCTGCTCACGCTAAGTCTAAAGGGAAACAGGGCAGCAGCGACACACTGGCCTTAGACCAGCTTTATCTGCAGCTTCCTCCTCCCAAGGGTGAATTAAATCTGAAAAAAACAAGGCTTGACTTTCATTTCAGCTTTATATCAAACCGTTTCAGCTTTATTTGTCATGCAACTCCTCCACTGATGTTAAAGTAAAAACACTATGGGGTGATGAGTATTGATCTGTTGTAGCAGCTTCTGAACCACTTTGCTCGGAACAATAGTCCACTGCTCTGGGAGCTCGATGGGTCACAGAACACACTCCAGTAACAAACTGCAACAACGTCCTGTACACTGGCAGAATTATTCTGGACATTTCATTAGGTCCAAAGATGCATTTTGACAGGTCAGACAGGTGGAAGAAGTGGGGATTTTTAGCAGGTCTTAGCCTCGTTAAAGCTGAACACGAGTGGAGCAGAGAGAGACGCTCTGGGTCTGTCCCAAACGCCCACACAAGCCTGAACCGTCGACCCCAGCGTGTTCAGGCCTCGCTCTTTACTCAACGAGCTCCACATGCGTTTGGATTCAGATCAAACGTAGGATACGAGTTGGGCCTGAGGAGCAGGTGACTGCGATGCTCCTCACACACCAGCGGGTGTTTGGTGCCACTCACTCGAAGGGCTGACTGGCGTCCTGGCCCTGCAGCTCCGGGGGGATGGGGATCCGTTTGTAGTACATCTCCCAGTCGAACGCTCCTCGCATGGCGTCGCCCGCCTGCGTTCCGTAGCCAAAGGTGTCGTGGTCGATCACGTCGATCATCGGACACACGATGGTCTTCCTGTTCTGGGAAATCCGGTCTGAGGCACAGAAGGAGGCAAAGGAGGCGTCAATCAGCGCGTGGGGGTCAGAGACGGAGGGATTCTTCAGGTTTAATGTGGTGGAAAGAAGACGTCACTGTGGCGTGTGAGCGTGAAACTGTTGAAAGGATGAAAGGATGGAGATAACCTCGACAATGAGGAGGCTGTGGGAACAAAGGACACCTTTAGAAACAGGACATTTCAGAAGACGGTGGGAAGTGGTTTTGTAGAGACTAAAATATTTTTAAACAATGACCAAGTGAGCGATTTTAAAAGAAAGTGTCTTTCACAGTCATTTGGAAACGTCTAACATGTCGCCACGCGGTGTGTGTGTGTGTGTGTGTATATGTGTGTGCGTGCGTGCATGTGTGAGTGTGTGTGTGTGTGTGCTTGCGTGCGTACGTGTGCGTGTGTGTGTGCGTGCGTGCATCCATGTGTGTGTGTGTGTGTGTGTTTCTGTGTGTGTGTGTGTGTGTGTGCGTGCGTACGTGTGTGTGTGCGTGCGTGCATCCATGTGTGTGTGTGTTTCTGTGTGTGTGTGTGTGTGTGTGTGTGTGTGTGTGTGTGTGTGCGTGCGTACGTGTGCGTGTGTGTGTGTGCGTGCGTGCATCCATGTGTGTGTGTGTGTGTGTGTGTGTGTGTGCATGCGAGCATGTGTGTGCATGCGTGTGTGCGCATATGTGCGTGTGTGCGTCGCTCACCCAGCAGAGGAGGGAGCCAGTTGACGTTGGCCTCACAGTGCGAGTCCAGGAAGGTGATGACTTCTCCTGTAGCGGCGGCGGCGCCCAGCAGCCGGGTCCTGATCAGACCCTCCCTCTTCTTGGTCCTCAGGATGCGGACCTTTGGGAAGCGCTTCATGTAATGCTCCAGTGGGACCTTCAGGTGCTCTGCACAAAGGTGGGAAGATTGGAGTTGTTTGGACCCAATGCCAAGAGCATCCTTGGTACAATACGACGCTGTTGCTAGTTCTTGAGATGCAGTTTGCGCCAGCAGATCACAGACACACGACTTCATCTCATTTACTGGAAATTCCCGTCATCATCATCATCCATTTATTGTGCCCAGACTTCAGCCAGCAGCAGCCGGCTCGGTTGTGCTCAGTGGTTAAATCCAACCAGATTCAAGCGACATGACTCCTGTGTGACAGTATTTGGTTTGCGACATTTCAAAGAGCATTTGATGTGATGGGAAACGGCTTGAATGAAGGGATGGAATAAGTCTGTCCATGAGCTGCACTGCAGTTCCCTGCGATGGACCGCTGTGATGTCCAGAGCATCTCCTGCCTGTTTCCTGGTGCATGCTGGGAAACGGGACCTGCTACAGTTCTGCTGCAGTGAAGCTGAAGGGCAGATTTAAGATTAAACTTTTTCAACAAGAAAAGTTGCACAGGTCCCTGAATGTTTGTCACCGACGTCTTTCAAGTAAAGGTTG